>NC_061805.1:51350853-51408982 GCF_021462225.1 Girardinichthys multiradiatus | reverse complement strand
TCAAAGGAAGAGTGGAGCAACAGAGCAGAGAAAACAGAGCTTTTTAAACAATAAATACAAACTGCACATATGCTTTTTAGATATTTAGTTTCCTGTTTTGCTCTTAAACACAGCAGGTTCCAGGAACTTTAGTTTGACGGCAAGTAGCTGAACTATTTTAATTTACATCTCAGGGAGAAAATGGAAATAAGAGAGGAAATTGTGAGCAGCCAGCCGGGTAGAACATGTTCAAGTTCAAGGTTGAATTTAGCATTAAAGGATTTTTCCATCAGTTGATCTTTTCTGCTGCTGAATCTTTACATTCTCAGACCCTCAGCTTCCAATAATACTTTAAAAACCAGGAAATATAACCTGACCCCAACTTTAAATCTGTCTTTTAATCTCTGAATGAGTTACGATTTAAACTGTATAGATTTTTCTGTGATTTTCTTTTTTTTACTTCTTTTTCTTTTGTTTGTTTTATTTGAATATGTGCTGGTTATCAACAGTAAAAAATAGGATTGTATTTATTATAGATTAGTTTCATATACAGAGGTGTGGGTGGAGGAATAAACCTATTTAATCCCACTCCTCCATGTATCACCATTATCACGCCTACTGTTCTACTATTATAACACATAGATTAAATCTTAGCAGACTGGGTCATAAATATGTAACCCAGTCTGCTTCTGCTTCTGGTAGGAGACACCCCGGGATCTCTGCCTTGTGTTCTGGGTCAAGGTGTTTTGCAGCAGGGACAGAGGCTCCTGACACCGGGTTCTGAGTTGTGTTGAGATCCTGGAGCATTTATTTCTTCCAGACGCATTTCTTCTCACACCTTACAGGCAGTAACAGTAAACTGTAAAGAATATGGCAGCCTGGCATAAGGACCTCAGAGCTACGGTGTCCCTACTAGGACAAACAGAACTGTTGCGTTTCCAGATAACAGAAAAACAGCACCACCTTTAGAATGTATAATAATAACCACATATAAATAACTTGTGTGTTTATTCAGTTTCACAAACATTTCCAGGCTTTTTTAAAGTGTTTCATTTTTTAGGTTTTATTTTTTTAAATTTTGGTCCAAGGAATTTTGTTTTTTAATGAAAAATAAAATGTTAATGATTGTTTTTTGCTAATTACTTTCCATTTGTTTTGTATTTTTTCTGACATTATTAACTGGACTCACTGTTTTTACCTGTTCCTGACCAACTGAACAGGTTTTGTTGATAACAGTTTAGATGTTGGAAGAATAAAGGAAAAAACGAGCTGCAGGTTTCTCTCACAGTTATGTAATAACATGGGATGTTTGCATAGAAATGATCTATACAGAAATCAAGCCATCAAAGAGCTCCTTTTCTTACTTTGTGTCTATTGTGTTTATCATCACTCTCTTAGTCTGCATTAAAATTTGAAAATAAAATCATTAAACTTGTGAAGTGCAGAAATTTGACTGAACATCGACAGAATTATTTTTAAGTGTAAATCTTCAAGTTATAAAGACAACATGGATTCAAAACACATTTATGTTTCAGTCATATTTGCCCAATAAATGTTCAACCTCCTGATGTGAACTTCCTGAGGTCAGTTTGGCAAAATCCAGTATTTTTATGGAAATGTTGAATGTTTGGTACAACAAAGATGTCTTTATTTGAAGCTGGTTGAATAATTTAACTAAATGAAAATATATTCTAGAGAAGCCTCTTTCCTCATCAGAATTTAGAGGAGCCAGGAGTCATTTCTATTAGAGCTTTTTAAATTGATAAAATGTGATTAACAGGTAAGACTGAGGTCTAGAAAACTAACTTTACTGCTTAACATGTCATACAAGTGAACTTTAAGTGAAGGTTAGAAAGTATTTTTCATTGTTTTATCAGAAAAAAGATTGAGGGGTGAAAATACAAAGTAGTAAAAGAAGTTCACTCACAATGAAGGAACTTTAACAAATGAAATGATTATAATTTAGGGGCAACGAAAACAAAGTCTCTTCCATCTCTAGCCTGGTTTGAGCAGAAGTTTGATTTTTCCATTTAATATTAATAATAAAACAATGAAGAGTTAATAGAGAGATAAACCAATCAATTATAGAGGATGAGGAACAGTGAAAACACAATTGCAAAGACTATGAATGATGTAACTAAAATTGATTACAAAATGTTTCCCAAACCAAGACAAGAACATAATTATTTTGTTCGATGTTTCATTAAGTTTGCAGAGCAGTGAGAAACTCAATGTAAGTTTAAAGAAGAGGTTCATTTTCACAGCACTGATGTTGTTGGAGTCCATTCAGTTTTTGTTTCATAAATGACAGGAGAACGAGGACACCGAATATGTTTGATGCTCGTCTTCTCAGGGTACGGTCCTCTCCTCCCAACGAGCCTGAAACACATCCAGTAAAATACAAACAAGCCACAACATTAAAAATGAAAAATAAAGCAACCAGACCGTGATCAGATGAAATAATGTCTGCATGGTTTCCTCATAACGCTGAACCAAATACATTTCATTTCATAAAAGACAAAAATCAACAGAAAATAAATGAGATTCTTTTCACTGGATGATCTGAGGTCAAAGGTCAGGCAAAATATATAAACTAACCAAACTTCTAAGGTTTATAAAGAATTAAGATAATTTGGACGAGTAGTTTTAGGTTGAAAATTATCCTAAAATGTGGATTTTAATCAGAAATTATTTGACCTTCTAAGCATCCTTTGCAGAGTAAGACTGTAGTGGAAATCAACTAAGCCTCACTTTAAAGCAGAGAATCAGGGACCAAATGGACCAACCACCAGAACATGAGAGGTCATCATAGAACTCAAGCAGAACTCCAGCACGGACCGACTGATGGGACAGGCTGTGCAAACTTCAAGGTGTGTGTGTGGCGTAATCCAGGAAGTGTTCAGTGAAGCAAATGTTGAGACTCAAGTCGTTCACGGCGTGCAGCGTCATTGATGACGTCATGATGCGGGTTATAACCAGATCCACACTCCAATGGACCAACTGAAACATCGTGGGTTAATGTTGATTATTTGTTGGTTTCTGTGTGAGAAATAAGGACATTTAACAAATAATCTTTTCCCGCCATGATCAAATATGATGTCTGATCCAAGCTTTCTGCAAGGCCTTAAAAACGTTTTTAAATGAATTTTTATTTAATCATCTCAGTTTCAAGCCTTAAAACATTTTTAATAAGCCCAGATTTTCTTTACAAGGTCTCAAATGACCTTTAGGTTGCTCTGATGGTTTTACACCGGTTTCTTCCTCGACACACAAAGCTGCCTTGCTCCTGTACAAGTCAGCGGATGCAGGTCTGTGACTACCTCACCTCGTGAGTCGGTGTTGTAACAAAGGTGGGATGACCTTTAACCTCCTACATCGACCTTTTCACAAAACACATGGAGATGGAAAGAAGGCGCTTCATTCCTGTCTTCAAGGATTTTGTAAAAAGATGATAAAGTGAAGCCCTGCATTGGAACGTTTCTTCATCGGCGCATAAAAAAACCGAATGCACAACCATGAAGCACATGACCATAAAGTATAACTTTATTGAAATTATGACTAATAACTTAAGTAAAAAAATATAATTTCTAAATATATTTAAGATAAAATGTAATGAATTTATTTGAATCTTGCATAATTAAACAAATGTTTTGAATTGTGGCACTTTTGGCTTTCCATACTTTCTTGTTGGTCCTGATTGTTGGTATTTTAGAGAACTGCTTGTATGACATGTTTAGACTGGAGCTCCACATCCATGGGCTGAACCTTCCTTCAGCAGTTAGGGTCTAATTAGTGCAGCATCTTCATCTCGTTCACGACATTTGACCCCCAGACATCGGTGTTCAGGAGCAGCAGTGAGGATGGGCCTGGAAGTGACCTCAATCTAGAGCAACTCAAGAAATCTGCAGCTATTTCTGGACAGAAACTTGCTTTTTAAAATGTATTTCACAGACAAGGTTTTATGTTACATCAGGATCTGCAGAGACACTGTTAATGTGGAAAAACACATCCAGGTCTATCCCAGCAAAAAGCCCTGGATGACCAGGGAGGTCCAGCAGCTTCTGAAGGAGAAGAACATCTTCAGGTCAGACTATTAAGGTCTCTACAGCCACTGGAGTGCAGCGAGGTTCCTGACTGGTGAGGCTTATGAACCCCAAATAGAGACTTAGATTTTATTTTTGACTTTAACTAAAACATTTCTCTATTTTAAAAGCTTTTAATTATGCTTTAATAATTTTCACTGTTTGAGAATCCCATAGCAATAAAAACAAAAGGTCAAATTTGGTTATTAAAATATTTTTTATTAAAAGTGGACATACTGTATGATCTTACCTTTATTGTATATGAAATCCATGGGGGCAGTTTGCATCAACAAGGTCTTTAAAATCTCCCGCTTCTCCATCACCTTTGGGTTGTGGACGCTGATGTTCAGGTTGTGCTGCCCAGAGTTGGTCTTCTTCTCTAAAACTTCCTGTTTCCACTGAAAATCCAGTTTGGAGAAGTAACCTTTCATTTTGTCAGAATTTAAATAAGAATACAGTTGCAGGACTTATTGGTGAAAGCACCCCTGACCTCTGCGTAGCTGAAGAAGACGTAGCGATGTGCTGTCTGTGTCTATGGGGCTCAGCACTGCCCCCTATCAGTGTGGCAGGGTACCTCATTCATTCAATAAATTAGACTGTTGAACGTCAGCATATTTAGTAAATACTAGAAATGTACAGTACTGTGCAAAAGTTTTAGGCAGGTGTGAAAAAATGCTGTAAACAAAGAATGCTTTCAAAAATGAAAGAGTTAATCATTTATTTTCATCAAACATCAAAATGCAGTGAATGAACAAAAGAGAAATCTAAATCAAATCAATATTTGGTTTGAACATCCTTTGCCTTCAGAACAGCATCAGTTCTTCTAGGTAGACTTGCACACAGTTTTTGAAGGAACTCGGCTGGTAGGTTGTTAAAACATCTTGGAGAACTAACCACAGATCTTCTGTGGATGGAGGCTTCCTCACATCCTTCTGTCTCTTCATGTCATCCCAGAAACACTCCATGATGTTGAGATCAGGGCTCTGTTGGGCCAGACCATCAGTTCCAGTAAGTCTTGTTCTTCTTTACACTGAAGATAGTTCCTAATGACTCTGGTTGTATGTTTGGGTTCGCTCAGCATTTTGTAAATTGATAAAATGAAACAACCATCACTTATATTTCTGAAAGCATTCTTTGCTTACAGCATTTTACAGTATACACATATATTTGCAATATAAAGAGAGACAGCAATGGACATGCCCCAACTGCCTGCATCAGTGTGTGTGGGCCTTTCTCCCATTTGAATCGGCAATGCGTAAATTCAGCGATTTTGACCATAAAAATGTTAAAATCATACAGAAAACAAGTTCATAGAACAGTCAAGTGGACAAATTGGTTTCAAGTGGACAACGAGTATTTTACTTCTCATGATCATCCCCCTGACTGCACATCACTGTTTACAGCACCGTCCAAGCAAACCTGAAGAGAAGCATCAGAAAGGTCAAGTTGAACTAAAGGAGAAGGATCATGGAGAGCAACAACAAGCAAGTGTGGCAGATGATCCAGCAGCTCACCAACTACAAGACAAACCTCGGTTCTGGTGACGGTGACGTCTCGCTGGCAGTGAAGCTGAACCTCTTCTTTGCCCGCTTTGAGGTGATGCCACCACAGGCAGCTTCACCCTCACTACGAAGGAGCATGAGGTGAGGCACACGCTACGGTCTGTCAAGATGAGGAAGGCTGCTGGCCCCCACGGTATCCCAGCACAGCTGTTGAGGGACTGCGCTGACCATCTACCAGGAGTCCTCGCCAGTATTTTTAATCCACTGTCCCACCTCTGAAATCCTCCATCATTGTCCCCCTGCCCAAGACCTCCCATATTTACAGCCTTAATGACTTCCAGCCAGTTGTTCTGACACCACTGGTCATGAAGGGCTTTGAACATCTGGAAAGGGCTCACATCACATCACTCCTCTCCAAACGTTTTGACCTCCTCCAGTTTGCCTCCAGGGCCAATAGATCCACTGAGGATGCAGCACCACAGTCCTCCATGCCGCACTGTCCCATCTAGGCCATTAGGGGGAGCTATGTGCAGCTGCTTTTTGAGGACTTTGTTTTATTATTTAATAAATTTATTATATTTTATTTCTTTTTTTTATTGTAAAAAAACAGTTTACAAACATGACTAGGCAAACAGTGTTAACACAGGGTAACTGTTAAATTTAATAGGTTGAGTTGGAATAAAAAAAAAACAATTAGAAAACATCTGTAAAAAACATCTATAAAAAAACAACCTAAATCAAATGAAAGTTACTAATCAAGGTACAAAGTTGTTGAGCAGATTTACATTTTACCAAATTAAGAGACTCACAAAAACATTTCCAGTAATTGTTCCAATAATAAAAAGTTGGCTTAATTTTAGAAAATCTGTGAATGAAAAACTAACAATATTATATTATGAATTAGGAATTCTACTTAAGCGTTTTGAAAATAAACACCAGCCTTTATAATTGTTAAAGTGAGAACTGACCCTGCAGCCGACTCCACATATTACTCCAAAAGTGACACTATAAAGGAAAAAGAGATGATCTGACTCTTCTTCATCATCACAAAATCTACATCCGCCAGTATCAAAGTTAAATATAAAAACATTGGATGAATAAATGTTATTTAAAACTTTAAGGGGAGTTCTTTAACTTTTGGAGGAAGAGGAGAAGATATATATTTTGTTGTAATTTTAGATATTAAATCAGTACTAAACTCAACTGCCGCTTATCTTGAACAGGATGGATTCTCTTCTGTAAAATTTCCCTCATTAATGTATTTGTATTTTTGTTATCTGTAAAGTCTATGTTTTCTATACACAGTTGACTCAGACCAGAGAGAGTTTGTGAGTGAAACAAATCCTCTTTAACAATAGATTTAAGAGGTGTTGGCACCAAGATTAAATTTCAAACGGAAATCATCAAACGATAGTAAATCCCCAATCTCATTCATAAAGTGAAGATATCCCAGATTCCTTTAAAAAACAAGCTTTCAAACAATACAGATTTTCAATTAAACACAACATACCTGTTGTTCCTTAGTGGGCTATTATGTGGAGTGAAATTATGTTTGTACAGAAATAAAGTCCAATAAAGTAGAACCTTTTGATGAAAATCTGACAGTTTGATGGGCAACTTATTGTAATTAAAATCACATCTCAGAAGAAAATCTATTTCACCCACGGTTTTAAAGATACAATCAGGGATCAGAAACCAAAAAGATTGTGAGCATTTACAAAACGATTTCAGCCAATTCAGTTTTAATCAGAATCAGAATCAGAATCAGAATCAGAATCAGAATCAGAATCAGAATCAGAATCAGAAAAGCTTTATTGCCAAGTACGTTTTTGGACATACAAGGAATTTGTTTTGGCGTAGTCGGTGCAATACAATACAAATTAAACAGTATAAACATATCTACAATATAATATAAATATATGTGCACAGTTTTAAGTGAGTGAGAGTAAATATAGAGCAGTATAAGATGCAAGAGCAATACAACAGTGCAGGTGATCATTGTGCAAGTAAAGCAGGAGTCCAAGCTGAGCGTTAATGTAACGCATAGAGTTACAGGTTACAAGTGAAAGGGAGAGTGTCAGGGTGGTTTCTGGGCTTTGTTAACAAGGCTGGTGGCAGATGGGAAAAAACTGTTCTTGTGGCGTGAGGTTTTGGTCCGGATGGACCGCAGCCTCCTGCCAGAGGGGAGAGTTTCAAAGAGTCTGTGACCGGGGTGGGAGGGATCAGCCAGAATCTTCCCTGCCCGCTTCAGGGTCCTGGAGGTGTACAGTTCCTAGAGCGACAGTAGACTGCAGCCAATCATCTTCTCAGCAGACCGAATGACACGCTGCAGCCTGCCCTTATCCTTGGCTGTAGCAGCGGCGTACCAGATGGTGATGGAGGAGGTGAGGATGGACTCAATGATGGCTGTGTAGAAGTGCACCATCATAGTCTTTGGCAGGTTGAATTTCTTCAGCTGCCGCAGGAAGAACATCCTCTGCTGGGCTGAGGTGCAGCTGTTGGTGTACAGGGAGAAGAGCAGAAGAGCAGAGGAGAGAGAACACAGCCTTGGGGGGAACCGGTGCTGATGGTCAGGGAGTCAGAGACGTGCTTCCCCAGCCTCACGCGCTGCTTCCTGTCAGACAGGAAGTCAGTGATCCACCTGCAGGTGGAGTCGGGCACACTCAGCTGGGAGAGCTTCTCCTGTAGCAGAGCTGGGACGATGGTGTTGAAGGCAGAGCTGAAATCCACAAACAGGATCCTGGCGTAGGTTCCTGTGGAGTCCAGGTGCCGGAGGATGAAGTGAAGTGAAGTGAAGTTAAGACACCATTCATGGCAATAAAATTGAAGACATTACCACCACCATCCTCATAACGTTAAAACATATCTTCCTTTCTAATGTAATGACATTTGTTCCTCCATACAAAGTTAAGATTAATGTTGTTTATAGCTTTGATCATATTTGATGGGACTGGCAGAGAATAAGCTGGATAGATCAATCTGGACAAGCTGTCCATTTTGGTTAGGAGGATTCTTCTAAAGATAGTAAAATCTCTTTGCAGCCATCTGTTTAAAAGTTAAATTTTTCTATATTGCTTAAGATATATTTTTCTTCCAATATTGCTTCATCTTTACATATTATTATTCCTAAATATTTGATCTTTCCTCACTTTTATATTATACAGTGGTTGCAAGGGAAAATCATGAATGGTCAAAATTTCACATTTATCTCTATTTAATTATTATTATCCAGATAGAAAAACTATTTAAAAGTTGTAATGCTTTGGGAATTTGATCACTGTTCTTTAAAAATAGAGTCGTGTCATCAGCCAACCAACTTATTAATATACAGGTCCTTCTCAAAATATTAGCATATTGTGATAAAGTTCATTATTTTCCATAATGTCATGATGAAAATTTAACATTCATATATTTTAGATTCATTGCACACTAACTGAAATATTTCAGGTCTTTTATTGTCTTAATACGGATGATTGTGGCATACAGCTCATGAAAACCCAAAATTCCTATCTCACAAAATTAGCATATTTCATCCGACCAATAAAAGAAAAGTGTTTTTAATACAAAAAACGTCAACCTTCAAATAATCATGTACAGTTATGCACTCAATACTTGGTCTGGAATCCTTTTGCAGAAATGACTGCTTCAATGCGGCGTGGCATGGAGGCAATCAGCCTGTGGCACTGCTGAGGTCTTATGGAGGCCCAGGATGCTTCAATAGCGGCCTTTAGCTCATCCAGAGTGTTGGGTCTTGAGTCTCTCAACGTTCTCTTCACAATATCCCACAGATTCTCTATGGGGTTCAGGTCAGGAGAGTTGGCAGGCCAATTGAGCACAGTGATACCATGGTCAGTAAACTATTTACCAGTGGTTTTGGCACTGTGAGCAGGTGCCAGGTCGTGCTGAAAAATGAAATCTTCATCTCCATAAAGCTTTTCAGCAGATGGAAGCATGAAGTGCTCCAAAATCTCCTGATAGCTAGCTGCATTGACCCTGCCCTTGATAAAACACAGTGGACCAACACCAGCAGCTGACACGGCACCCCAGACCATCACTGACTGTGGGTACTTGACACTGGACTTCTGGCATTTTGGCATTTCCTTCTCCCCAGTCTTCCTCCAGACTCTGGCACCTTGATTTCCGAATGACATGCAGAATTTGCTTTCATCCGAAAAAAGTACTTTGGACCACTGAGCAACAGTCCAGTGCTGCTTCTCTGTAGCCCAGGTCAGGCGCTTCTGCCGCTGTTCCTGGTTCAAAAGTGGCTTGACCTGGGGAATGCGGCACCTGGAGCCCATTTCCTGCACACGCCTGTGCACGGTGGCTCTGGATGTTTCTACTCCAGACTCAGTCCACTGCTTCCGCAGGTCCCCCAAGGTCTGGAATCGGCCCTTCTCCACAATCTTCCTCAGGGTCCGGTCACCTCTTCTCGTTGTGCAGCGTTTTCTGCCACACTTTTTCCTTCCCACAGACTTCCCACTGAGGTGCCTTGATACAGCACTCTGGGAACAGCCTATTCGTTCAGAAATTTCTTTCTGTGTCTTACCCTCTTGCTTGAGGGTGTCAATAGTGGCCTTCTGGACAGCAGTCAGGTCGGCAGTCTTACCCATGATTGGGGTTTTGAGTGATGAACCAGGCTGGGAGTTTTAAAGGCCTCAGGAATCTTTTGCAGGTGTTTAGAGTTAACTCGTTGATTCAGATGATTAGGTTCATAGCTCGTTTAGAGACCCTTTTAATGATATGCTAATTTTGTGAGATAGGGATTTTGGGTTTTCATGAGCTGTATGCCAAAATCATCCGTATTAAGACAATAAAAGACCTGAAATATTTCAGTTAGTGTGCAATGAATCTAAAATATATGAATGTTAAATTTTCATCATGACATTATGGAAAATAATTAACTTTATCACAATATGCTAATATTTTGAGAAGGACCTGTATTTTGTCCAAATACGTTAATGTCTTTGGTGTCACTGGTCTTGATCAAAATAGATAACATTTCTGCCACCATTTTAAACAATAAAGAGGATAAGGGGCATCACTGTCTTATTGCTCTGTTGATAAGAAATCTAGGGCTTCTGCAGAGGTTTTTCCTCCGGTCTTCGTCCCACACCCAGGCTTCGATGTCCTCTTCTACTCCGGCCATCCAACAATCTTCCCTGCTTCATTCATCTCGTCCATGGATTCTCTCCAGAGCTTCATATCTTCTTTTACTCAGCTTCTCCGGGAGTTCGCCTCTAATTCTGCCACGTCAGCACTTCCTCTTCTCCGCTCTGCCGATGTTCAACCCGCTCCTCGGCTCCTCCCACTGACATTCACCATGGCAACGGTCGTCCTGGCTCGTCTTTAAGGGTGAGATGTATCACTCCATTCTTTTTCTCAGCTGTTTCCTCATTCATTTGCCCTTTAAGCACACTGTGTTTCCCACTCCTCTTTACATCCAGGTAGATCATATACTTCCATGCATTCTAACATCTCACTCAGGCTCCGCTCCAAATCCTGCAGGGCAGCTCATTATCTGGTTTCTCTCATTTTTACCATTTCCTGTGGTCGACCAATGTGTTGCTTCCCCTGATGGCTTTACTGCTATGTTTAATCATCTCTTCCACGCCTTACTAATAATCTCCCTTTGGCGAGCTTCCGGCCGCCTTTAAGCATTTCAGAGACGTCTTCTGCTCAGTTAACCTGAGCATAGAATAAGCTCGATACCTATCCGTCCCTCATCGTCGACCTACATTTCAAACATGGCTTCCTGATTTTTCTATCAGTATCACAATCCTTCTCTGCCAAAGCTGCATCCACCCTCACTCAATCTAGGAGTCTCCTCACTCAATCAATCTCAGTCTGCCAAGACTGGTCTGTTCTCGCCACTGAAAATTTATCAAGACACAAGACACCTCTGATTAGCCCTTAGTCAGCCATCAGAGCGCTCTTTGTTCTTCTCTTCCTTTCTTCCACCACTCCTGCCCAGCCAAACTCAAACTGCTGTCTTTCCACCCCAGCCTCTTTGGGAACTGGAACGGTATCTCCTTCTTTTACGCTGACGTCGTTCTCCCGGCTGACTCGTTTCAGTTTTTACAGCCTGCAGTCCCGGTCGAAAAGATGGTCTCTCAAACGGATGGTTCACAATCCTATTGTTGACAGAGCCTTGCATGTGAACACATCATTAGAGCTAAAAAAAATATATACAGAGCTTAAATACCTTTAGTAACTCAAGAAACATGCTGCTTTTAACCTTTTTTGCCTTATTATTTACCATAAATGAATTATTTACCTTAAATTATTACAACCCCTTATATCCTTGTCAATCTTTCCTTTGAGTGTTTTTACCCTGTCTTACACTGTATATTTATTTAACTTTTAACCGTCGCCTTCTATATTTTCCCTGTACCACTAATTAAAATTAAAATGCATAATATTTCAACTGTGTGTGAGTTTACATAGCTTATATATTGAAACTAGGAAACTTTGTTATTGCGCTTAACGTGACCAACCTACTGAAGAATATTAGCACCCTCTACTGGGGAAAGGAAGAAAAAACTGCTACATTTAACAGCAACCTGTTCGCTCCGTAGAAAATTGAAATATTCATTTACGCCTTCGAACATTATACCAACCTTGTTCCCTTATCAACCAGGCGCTAAGGAACCATTTACTGTTTTGATGCAGTTCTTAACTATATATTTTCCTGTCAAAATTGTGGAGCAAGCTTTCTCTCTGCACACTGGGTCGGCGCTGCTCTGTTCAGTTTGCGATAATCGATTTACAGCACCTTTCTGGACTAAGTGTTTTCAAAACATAAGTATTAACTGCAATACTGCCGCAGCAGAATAACAAACTCTTACGAAACAATTTATGAACAGACAATATTAGTAAGGTCATTTTCACGGATGTAGCTCCGTCCGTTGGTTTTGGGAGGTTTTTCAGGGTGAATGGTTCACTGCCGTGTGGCCTTCCCCCTTTCCTCAGTCAGAATCTTCAGCATTCTATTAAATCATTCCCATCGCCTTAGCCTGGGGCCGCTATTGGAAAAGAAAACGTATCGTTGCTTTATGTGACAACGCAGCCATGGTGGAGGCTTTAAATAAAGGTTCTTCCTCCTCTACATCTATCTTGCCCTACCACCCAACGCATAACCTATCAAGCAGTCTCATTTAACTTCATCATTTCCGCTCGTCACGTTCCAGGTTATTCTAACCCAAATTTCAGGTCTTTCTCAGTCTCTGTCCAACTGCCAACGTTCAGCCCACTCCTATTCCACCCCTGGAAGAACTGAAATTGGATTAATCCCTTCTCTCCGTTCTCTGCTCCAATAATACCGTAATTCAGGTCTAGCTCCCTCCACATTCAGATCTTATTCTTTCACCAGGCAAACCTTCTCTAAATTCTGCCTCGCTCTGTATCCAGTCCGCATTCAAACAGTCCTGGCCTTCATACCTTTGTTTTAAACACCACCATTTTAAACTCCCTTATACCCGGAGTTTACTAGCAGGCATCAATTTCTTCGTAAAACAACACCCATCTGAACCCGCTCCGAGCCTTTTTTTCAAATCACACAATTAAACTCCTCCTTAAAGGTATCGCTAATCATTCTATCCCTCAGCCTGAATCCCAAAGACCTGTTACGTTCCCTATCCTCAAATAATCTCACTACAGCTCTGCTTTCTGGCCCTCTTTCTGCTTATCTAAAATCACTCCTTTAAGCGAATTTACTTCCCCAAACAATTAATTTGATTCATCAAGATACTTTTTATCCTGACCACTTCAACTTTTCCTTATACATACCAAAGGGAAGGCCCCTGTTTTATTTCCAATCCATGTTGAAATTCGCACTCGAACGTCACAAACTCAGTCGGTCTAACATGTCCCTCTTTCACACTTCAGAAGGGCTTCTATGATCGCCTCCTGGTTCCTCAAACACCTCAGACAAACTGTAGTCAATGCAATCTGCCCCCAGTCAGTTTTCAGGACATTCATTTAGAATGGAAGCAATAATTACTGCAGCCTCTCAAGGAGTTTCAATAGCTTCCCTTCAACAACTCAGCCGCTGGTCATCTTCAGCTTTTTCATCCTATCTTCGTCCAGACTTGCACTCAGTGTTAACTGCTCAACGATCTCTCAGTTCTTAGGAAAGAACTTATCGCATTGTCTGGTGGTGGATGGCCTCTAATTAAATTCAATTTATCTTCATAGATAAAGATCAACCCATCTAACTTCATCTCTCTTATCTGCATTTCTCTAAGGTCTGCAACCTCCAGCATTCGTCAGACACAGTCAATCATTTCTCCTCAGCATGTACAGTCATGTCATCATTCCTTCTCTTTATCATTGCATACAGAGCCAACAGGTCTGTAGATGATGCAGTCAACCTAGCCCTTCACTTCATCCTCCTGGACCTGCACCTGGACTCCACAGGAACCTACGCCAGGATCCTGTTTGTGGATTTCAGCTCTGCCTTCAACACCATCGTCCCAGCTCTGCTACAGGAGAAGCTCTCCCAGCTGAGTGTGCCCGACTCCACCTGCAGGTGGATCACTGACTTCCTGTCTGACAGGAAGCAGCGCGTGAGGCTGGGGAAGCACGTCTCTGACTCCCTGACCATCAGCACCGGTTCCCCCCAAGGCTGTGTTCTCTCTCCTCTGCTCTTCACCCTGTACACCAACAGCTGCACCTCCAGTCACCAGTCTGTCAAGCTTCTGAAGTTTGCGGACGACACCACCCTGATCGGACTCATCTCTGATGGTGACGAGTCCGCGTACAGATGGGAGGTGGACCATCTGTTGGACTGGTGCAGCCAGAACAACCTTGAGCTCAATGCTCTAAAGACAGTGGAGATGGTTGTGGACTTCAGGCAGAACCCAGCCCCACCTGCCCCATCACCCTCTGTGACTCCACAATTGACACTGTGGAATCTTTCGCTTCCTGGGAACCATCATCTCCCAGGATCTCAAGTGGGAGCCAAACATCAGCTCCCTCATCAAGAAAGCCCAGCAGAGGATGTTCTTCCTGCGGCAGCTGAAGAAATTCAACCTGCCAAAGACTATGATGGTGCACTTCTACACAGCCATCATTGAGTCCATCCTCACCTCCTCCATCACCATCTGGTACGCCGCTGCTACAGCCAAGGATAAGGGCAGGCTGCAGCGTGTCATTCGGTCTGCTGAGAAGATGATTGGCTGCAGTCTACTGTCGCTCCAGGAACTGTACACCTCCAGGACCCTGAAGCGGGCAGGGAAGATTCTGGCTGATCCCTCCCACCCCGGTCACAGACTCTTTGAGACTCTCCCCTCTGGCAGGAGGCTGCGGTCCATCCGGACCAAAACCTCACGCCACAAGAACAGTATTTTACCATCTGCCACCAGCCTGGTTAACAAAGCCCAGAAACCACCCTGACACTCACACTACCCCCCCCCCCCCCCCCCCCCCCCCCCCCTTTTTTTACTGACAGGACACCTGTAACCTGCAACTCTATGCGTTACATTAACGCTCAGCTTGGACTCCTGCTTTACTTGCACAATGATCACCTGTACTGTTGTATTGCTCTTGCATCTTATACTGCTCTATATTTACTCTCACTCACTTAAAACTGTGCACATATATTTATATTATATTGTAGATATGTTTATACTGTTTAATTTGTACTGTATTGCACCGACTACGCCAAAACAAATTCCTTGTATGTCCAAAAACGTACTTGGCAATAAAGCTTTTCTGATTCTGATTCTGATTCTGATTCTCATGCTTCTGCAGTCTCATCTATCACTCCCATGCATCCGTGGTTTAACGCATTTGTCATCTCGATGCCTCCGCGGCTCGAGTCATCTTTCTCATTCCTTCATCTTCCTCAGAGCCTTGCACCCAGTCAGGCTCCCTACTTTCTTTCATTCATCGCCTGACTCTTTCCACCCTCCTGTGCTCGAGCGTCACGTTCCTTCCCTCCTCTTTCTGTCTAACTCATCTCTTTCCGTCCAGCTCTCTCTTTCCCTTTCTTCTCGTAATCCCGTCCTTCTCCCTGTTAGTCTCGATTCATTCATTATCCGGCCTGATATTATTTACGCCTAACAGTTCATTTATTTCAGCCTCGGCCCTTTGGGGGAAGACGTCTCTAATTCTAATCCTAAATTGTCCATTCAAGCTCACATCATTCTCAGCGTTTGTGTCTTCCTTCGGGGTCCAAGAACCAAAGAAATATCAGTAAATAAACTTCCCTAATCTATAAATCATCTAATTTAGCTTGCAGTTCCATTAATGTTTGACTGTTTGTATCTAAAGAGTTACAAATTTTGTTAATTTCTCTGAATAGATCATTTTCATACTGTTTTCCTTCTTCCTAAGTTCTTTGCAGAAATGTATTGAACCCAATCTTATTTTATATTTAAAAAATTCCCATTTATTTATGTCATCTGTAATTGAGTGATCAGCTTCCACATCTTTGCATATTTTTTAATCCTGTTACAGTAATCATCATTGTCTAATAAACTAGCATTAAATTTCCAATAGCCTTCGTTTCTCTTTATCTTTATATTTGGTCCTATTGTTAAGCTTATAAAGCAATGATCAGATAGTGGTGCTTTAGAGATTGCTGATTTTGTGGCATATGTTAAGAGATTATTATTTATTAACCAATCATCCAATCTTGGTCTACACTGTCCATTAGGTTTAATCCATGATATTCAGCGAGCTCTGGGTTCAAAGTTCTCCACACATTAGTTAAATTATTATCTGTCATAAAACTGTTTATCAGACTATTATATTGTTGTTTGCCTGATCTTGGAGGCCACCTATCCAATAATTCAGTTATGTTCCAATCCCCTCCCAAAAGGACATGATCAGTGAGATACCGTGTTTTAATTCAAGAATAATCTGAGATAATTCGTTCAGAAGAGTTCTATTTAAACTCTCATAATTAAAGCCATAAAGATGAACTCATTATGAGGATCAGGTGGTTGGTTTTGGTCACCACTGTTAACCAATGTTCATTTGTGTCTCCTTTGTGTGTTAAAATTTCCCCAGAGAAACTACTAAAACAAATTTTCACAGTTCGTTTTGTCCCATGGCTGAAAAAATCTTGTCGCCCCATTTGTTAGCCCAAAATGTTTCATCTGTAATCGATGAGTTAATCTCTTGGAATAAAAAACAATTCATTTTCTGTAATTTTGAAAACAAAAATAATGCTTTCCTTTTGATAATGTCTTTTAAGCCTCTAACACCGAGTGAACCAAATGAAATTTCCTCACTTTACATAAAAAAGTAACAGAAATAAACCTTTGATTTAAAACTGAAAAAATGGGGTTTAAGAAACGCTATGCAGTAAGTTAGCAATAGAACGCGTAGGGGAAAGCATTACACTTGCAAGTCCTGCAACAAATCCTGCATCTCCATTTTATCTTGCATGAACATTTCCACTCTAATTTGGCACCAATCAATATAGCCAAAGGGACCTCGAAAGTAGGCCACCTTTCCAGCCTTCCTGGCTTGATCAATAAGACGATTTCTCTCCTCCCAGTCCTCTTTGGGTAACATTTCAGCAAACCTGATGCCCCGCTCTTGACAGTAAGCTGACCTTTGTGATTTTCTCCAAATTTCTTCTTTTATAATTCTTTGTTTGAACAGAACAATGATGTTTCTGTGTTTTTTTATCCATCTTGTTTCCTAGCCTGCGCACAACATCCACTTCCTCCTCAAGCCTCCTTCAGATTCAGGAATGATGTGTTTTAAAGTGTCAGTGACTGAAGACCTGATATCTTCATCTTTCTCCTCCTTCAAGCCTTTAAGACACAGACTCCACCTCATTCTATATCTTTCCTGCTCTCTGAGCCTCTTTTTAAGGTCAGCTTTTTGCTCCAAAGATCCGGACCTCTTTGAGCCAGACAGCTTCCAGCTAAATCAACAAAAGGGCCGTATCTGTTCCTGCTGAATGAAATTGTAAATGTGGTTTGTCCCCATTTCGCATTTTAATCATGCAATCCTTAGCTTTTACTGAGTGTTTTGTGTGACATTACATCAGACTTTGCCAAAGCATGGCTTCCACATGTAAACACGTAGCAGGCAGCAAGATGACAGCTGCACGTCTCCCCGATCACAGCCTACAGCCAGTCCAGTGTTTCTGTTTCAGTGATCTAAACATTCTGATATCCAGATAAGTGATATACCTTCCACAGAATAGCCGCCGCATGACTACATGATTTCCCTAATCCGGCAATACAGGAACAGCCGACTGTCTCCACCGCTCCACTTTCCCTGAGCATGACCCATGCTAAGTGTTTAGCTTGACTGATGCTGTGGCTCAGCTCTACAGATGCTTTCAGAAAATAAAGTCGCCTTGTTTCTTGAACATTACGTTATTGATTTTGTTGCTGTGCTGGTAATTATACGCCTCGGTGCTCTTATAATTACGTAATTCCTCACCATCAACGCCTTCACAATAAACAAGGTAATTAATAATGTCAATATAGGTAACTTCAGGCCATAATTTCATGTTGTCTACCCAGTCCGTGAGAAGTGACAAGTGAGGCACCGTTAATGATTTGTTCTCGCCTCTTTATAAAACATCCTTGTAATGTATCCACCTCCAATGCGTTGCCATTTACGCCAGGTAAAGGAAAATGCGGAGTCAAGAAAATTAAATCAACAGCAAGTGTAACCCTGCAACTTTAAACAACAGCGCAAGCGGAAGTAAAAACAAACTGCTTCCGCTATGAATTAGGGGTAATGGTGCCAAGTCAGAAAGGGTGTGGATAGCTCAGCATCCAACACCATCATCCCCTACAGACTGGTGGACAAACTGAGTCACACTGGGCTGCAACACTCCAGCATGTGGATCCACAGCTTCATGTCGGGTCACAACCAGAAGGTCAGAATGGGTCAACATACATCTTCAGGCCTTAGCACCGGCTCTCCACGGGGTTGTGGGTTGAGTCCCCTGCTCTACGCCATCTACACCTATGGCTGCACCCCTGCTCACCACAACAACACCATTGTCAAGTTCACAGATGACACCACAGTGATGGAGTTCATCTCTGGGGGGATGAGTCTGCAAATGGGAAAAGGTGGAGGGCTGACAGCCTGCTGCGCAGAGAACATCTTGCTTCTCAACATCTCCCAGACCAAGGAGATAATAGTGGACTTACAGCAGGGACTCTGTGGAGAGGGTGACTGACTTCTGCTTCCTGGGAGTCCACATTGAGGAGGACCTGACCTGGAGCATGAACACCTCTGAGCTTCTGAAGAAGGCCCAACAGAGGCTGCACTTCCTGAAGGGTCTTAGGAGAAATAACCTCCCACAGAATCTGCTGGTCTCATTTTTTCACTGATCTATTGGGAGCATAAAGACCTACTGCATCTGTGTGTGATCCACCAGCTGTACAGTGGCTCAGAGGAAAGAGCTCCAAGGGGTCATTGATGTGGCCTAAAAGATGAATAGCTGTCCTCTGCCCACACTTGAAGAACTTCACAGTTCCTGCTGGCTCCAAAAAGTCCAGAACTGTCAGGATCTGCCATTTTGGGTTTTTTGATAGTTTACTTTTTTTCTGTCAGGTGTTTTTCTGTTCCTTCTTTACTAGTTTCTCTGATCACTGTTCAGTGATGGTGTTCATGTGTTTTCCCCTTAGATCTGGTCCCTTAGTTTTGTTAGTCAAGTCTTGCTCCCCCTACTGGTTGTTTACCTTCAGATATATTTCTCAGTTCCCTGCAGCTTGTCTTTACACCTGTTCATCATTTCATCTGATTACCTGTTCCCCTTTCTCATTGGTCCACACTGCACTTCCCTCAGTTTAAAAGCTCACTGATTTTCATTGTCATTTGCTGGTTCCTCCCGTTATCGACCCTGTGTCTTTGAGCAACAGTTTCTATCCAGCTGCTCCAGCTAAACTCAACAACAGCCAGAATGTGAAGGAGTAATGGAAACGTGCTTTAGTATAAATGTGGTTTTATTTGATCTTTTTAACAACTGCCTCTATTTTACACAAGTTATTTGTTGCTCATGCTTTGACCAGATTTATTATGTTGTACCTAATATATCAGGATATTCTGATTCCGAACAACAGACTCCCAGTTTTACTGTATTCATGTAACTGACATAAACCGTCAATAGCAGCACAAATAAAGAAATAACACACTGACATACATGTCACTACATCCTCTAAAGACAACTCATTTAGCCAGCAGCAGTACCAAATAAGACTGACCTGCTGAGTCTGACTGCCCACAAACACTCAGGTTTTAGCTGCACACAAAGAGGAAAACTGGTAAACTCTGACTGGATCTCTGTTTTCAATGACTGTAGAATAATCTTCATGTCAGCACTGAATCAGAGGACTTTTGTTTCAGGAAAATGATTTTAAAACAATGTTTTATTGTAGTGAAAAGGGAAGTTTTTAATGTTGAGTTTAAAAAATAAAACGTATTTACATTTAAGGTGTTTTAGATCAGAATCCTGTTCAGTTTGAGCCCTGGAGGTTTTCTGATGAAGGAAGTCTTAGTTTGTGCAGGAATGAGGAAGAACATGTCAGCGTACCACTGCAGGTACTTTCATAAAACATCCTGCAGTTGAACTTGACCAGAGAAGCTGAAACACTACAAAATGACATGGAGAAGATTAGATTTGAAAGCTAAACTTTCCTTTTACATTTTAAAGATACTTTAAAAGTCCAGAGACGTTTTTGGGTGTGTTGAGTTTTTAACTTTAACTTGTTCCTGAGGGCACAGTCAGCAACAGGTGAGTTAAGAAAATCTGGATATTTCAGAGAATATATATACAGTTTATTGTGAACAGGAAGCTGAGGAGATCATGATCTCTTTTATTTTTTAGTTTAATTTTGAAAACAGTCAGATCCAAAGTCACTGCCTGTGTTAAAGGAGCTCTCGGTTATGGGACTGTCACACCTACATAAACAGCTCTAGAATAGCTTGTTGGAGCAACTCTGTTACATTTGTTGTGATTCATTCTTTTAAAAACCTTTCTTTGTCGTTTTTCTGGTTGATGTATTGCTTTTTTTGAAAGATATTTCATTCTGGGTTTGGATGCTGTGCATCTGGAAGGATTTTTGCTTTCTTTACTTTCAGACAGTAATAATGATACATAACCAGAGGTGGGCGTCACATTTACTAGGAACTAACACAACTCCTACATGAATATAATATATGGTTACCCCACTGACCTCTGGCCACTTTAATGATTGAAGAAGCACATTTTAACCAAACATTCCCACCCAGTTCATCACAAAGTGAGACTTCTTGTATATTAACATACCTTTTTGTTCTTATCTGTAACATTTGCAGTGAACATTCAGTTTATCTCATCAGTAGCTTTCAGTGTGCAAATATGCATAGATTACCTACTGTCTTTGGCCTTATTTTGTAAAGATGTTACTTTTACTCTTTTTATTTTATTATTTGAAAATACCAGAATTTGTACCTTATTTTATATTGTTGTATGCCTGATTACATCATTTTGAGGAAAAAAACGTGCATAAATATAGACATTATGTAAATGATTGACAAAGAAAAGCCTCAAAGACAGAAATCATTTTATTAGTCTGATGTAAACATGTTGGATCTCCACACAGTGAGTTTAGTCTCTCTGTCTCTCATGATGTCACTTCCAATCTGAAACTAGGTGCTAAGTTCAGTTACACTTATTTAAAACTACAGGCCTAAACCTCTTTCTTTATGAACCTTATGTTAGCTGAAAAGATCCATGGTTTGATTTTTAGCCATGAAAACTGAAATACAGACATCACTGCACCTGATTCTCTGTTGGTTCATTTTGTAAAAGCTTTAGTTTTTGTGGACTTTGACAAAGATGTGATCAGTTAGCTGAACTGGATTCATGCTGGTCTACACAATCCTGCTCAGTTTGCTTAGTTATTTCTGCAGTTTTTTTAATTCTTAAAATGAGTTATCAAAAGTTGTTGAAGGAGAACCGTGTACTGGAACGAACATCAAGGACTGATACCTTTTACTGAACCTTTTTCTTTTTTCTCTTCCTTAAAGTTCCTGTTAAACTGGTTTTAGTACAAACCAAGATGCGATGTTCCCCTTTAAATATGTGGTCCGACGTCTTTTCGCTGCTGTCTTGTACCACTCACCTAAACTTTGTGGAAGAACAAGTTCAACTGATGATAGAAGCTGATCTCCCTGAGGGCAGCTGCTGCTTTCTGCTTGCAGTCACTCATTAGTCTCTGTGTGTTTGGTAAATGTAACAGACTGAAAACAGAACCTCTAATCAAACTGAACTGGGCTCACAGGTTTGTTTGCAGTTGCTAAGATCTAAATTAGTTTTAGTATTTTTTCCTAGATGTTGAAAGATGCAGGATGATCCTGGTAAACGTTCCTCGGAGTGTTTCTGTCATCTTAAGTCCAAACGAGGCAGTGCTTTAACTTCTTAACTATTTTTGTTACTTTGCCCCTGTGAATGGTGAATAAAATTTCAATTAAAAATTAAGTTTATCTTTTCAGCTTAGACTGCCTGAATGTCATGTATAAGACATGTAATTTACATGCAGATTGTCAACATGTGTACATTTAATTAATATACAGTTATTCACAGCCCTGGCAGATTACGGTTTAAAATAATCTTTTAATTTAACCAACATGTTTCTTCTGGTTGGAAGTAATATTAATGTTTTGGAGCTGCCAGAGTCCAGACTTGGATCAGAGAGAGAATCTGTGGAGGGAGCTAAAGATTAGGGTGATGGCCAGGAAGCCTTCCATGTAACCTCAAAGACATGGAGCTCATCACCAAAGAAAAATCATCAAAATACAAGAAAAACATGAAAAATCTGCTCAGTCATTTATAAGAAGGGTTGATGGCTGGAATACCACAAAAAATGTCCGTTGATTGTTGAGAATGTGATGGAAATTCTTGCAGTAAGCATTTCACAGTGTATAACCTTTTTTACTCCTCAGAATATCTGTGTTAGAGGAAGAAGCTGTAAAAGCCATTATCAGAAGTTTGATGGTTCAGACCCATCTTTAGGACAATGTCAGGAAGGGCAGTTAGGTCTGTTCCTAGATAACCTTGTCACTTTTGAACTTAAGAAGGGTTTGGGTCATAAAACACAGACTCTTTGCAGTTGAGATAACACTGTCATGTTCTGGTATAAATACTGTGTGTAAATGTTGATCGGGGCTCTGCTTCAACTGACTTGCTCGGTGACAGAGTCATTCAAACGCTGAATGCCTTTGAATAAAACTTATAAGACAAAGTCCGGATTTTCTCTTGTTATGAGTCAACTTCTCTCCACTTTGATAAGAAAATTCCACAACAAGAATAATATAAATTATTCTTGATTTGTCATTTTTACATAAAATGTAATTAAAAGCAGATAAATAATTTGTCTTTAAATTGTCACATTATTTTTTTATTTTTCACAGAAGTCTATCTTAATATTTTTAGGGTGGAATAAAAACATTCAAAATCTAAATCGGTCCAGGGTATGAATACGTTTGGGCTTCACTGTATAGAATAAAATATTCGTGATTGTCACGCTGTACAAAATACGTCCTTATCTGTCACTGTGGCCACGTTTCTTAAATGTAACATTTCTCCTGCGTTAGGAACCTGAATTTCAGCTTGGGTGAGTCCAGTGTGACAGAGGCGTCATGGCTGCTGCAGAACCTGGTGAGTTTAGTTAGACCTCATTTCTAAGTATGGATGTATCTTGTTTATGTAGATACATTTATGAGACATGCATAGGTTCAGATGTCTTCAGTCATTAGATGTGATCATGTAGAACAGATATTATTATAAAAGTTCAAGAAAATAGTTATTTGATCTTTTATGTGCCTTTAAATAAAGAGAAATGAAATATGGAAGGTCTACATCTATTGACCTTTAGCTTCTTAAGGTTGTGACTTGTTGAAGGCTTGGAAAGAACGGGAGGATAAAATAAAATTAAATCTTTTTCCTACATTCAGTCAAAGCATAAAAACGCTCTGAAAATAATAATAACTTCTGCTATGGCAGCTCATTTCACTTATCAGTTTATTTACTTCAGGTTCAGAATCAACTTTATTAACCAAGTTTGTTCATAAACAAGAACTTTGACTTTGGATTTTGTTTTTTCTGGAAGAGCGATTCAGAGAATAATTCATACCCCAAAAAAGACCTTGAAATCAAATCTGACCTCCATGAAAGTGTCTCCAGAAAGAAACCTTTGCTTCAGTCTGGAGATGAAAGCGTCACAAGCAGAAAGTTTCTCAGCCTGGATGTTTTTAGAACAAGGAAACCACTATTTCCTGGTCTTCTGGTTTTAGTTTAGTGTTTTCTTGTTTAGGTGCCAACAGCAGTTGGTTAAACTAGTTCTGTTTTAGATTACTCATTTTCTTCTTGGACCTGTTTGGTTTTGCTGCTTCTGGAGTACTTAGATGTTTGCATTTAAGGTGATTTCTTAACTTGATTTTTTAAAATGATTTTGAGTCTTTTTGTCTTTGCAGATTTTCAGTCTGTGAAACGCAGCAACAGCCTTGAACTTATCCCACCTTCCAGTGAGTTTAACTGGACTGACTATGATTTTCTCTGCTGATAAATGATCAACCTGATTAGTCTTAAAATCCTCCCTGAATTCTGACAAAGACTGAAGTCAGACTACCTGTCAAGAAGTTGAATTGCCTCCATACTTATGAAATGAACACTCAGCATTTTAGACATTGTTACTTAGATCCTTCTCTTCTTAATCTTCTTTCTGAAAGCCTGACCAACACAGGCTGAAGGTAGAAACCATCTGGATCAAATAAAGAACAGCTGTGGATAAAATATTACTGGTTACTGAATCTGTTTCATGACTTTTTAACAGTTTTTTTTGTGTTTAATTTCAGTGTCTGAGCTGAGGGTTGTTCTGCTCGGTGGGAGAAGGTCTCAGAGGGCTGCAGTGGGGACCTTCATACTTGGAGACAATGGTTTCAGCAGAACACAAGAACACTTCAAAAAGATCTCTCGTCCTTTGGAGAACAAACAAATAACCGTCATCAACACCCCAGATGTGCTGTTTCCCACAGCAGACAAACTGGCAAAGTTCATCAAAGACTGTGCTGGACTCTCTGATCCTGGACCTCATGTGTTCCTGTTGGTTCTACAGCCTGAAGACTTCACTGAGGCAGACAAAAACTGGATCTACAGAGTCCTTCAAACCTTCAGTGATCAGTCATTTGATCATTCACTGATACTGACTCTGAAGCCCAGAGGAAGAAGTTCAGATCCGATGGAAAAACACAGGAAAGGTTCTCCACTGAAGGACCTAATCAGAAAATGTAAAGACAGACACTTAAAGATGGAGAAGACTGACCTTCCACAGCTGCTGACTCGATTTGATCAAATTGTGAAAGAAAATAATGGAGAACATGTGAGCTATGAAGAGTTTGAAGAAGTACCGACCACTTTACCAGCTGATCATCAGAGGCAGGACCAAAAGAAGAGACCAGGTTCTTCTGTGGCTGCTGTTAGAGACGGTGAGTGACGGAGCAACTCTGAGAAATAAATGAGTGAAAACTTTGGTTGTCTGATTTGGTTTTGTTTTTAACAGATGTTCAGGCTGTTAAGCATACCAGAAAACATCTCCATGACAGTTCAGCATTTTTCTTGTTTTTAATGTAGAAAACTTCTGTATCTTCCTTATCTGAGAGACGTTTGGAGAAGACATGCCTGATTTTCTGACAGATCTAAGATCTAGTTTTGTTTTTAACATATGTTCAGTCTGTGAAGCACAGCAGCAGCTTTGCTCTGGTTCCACCTTCCTGTGAATTCAACTAAACTGAGTTTGATTTGCTGTGGAGAAAAATCAAACATTTAAAAAAGTTCTTACAGAAACACCTCAGATGTTTGAACATCTGGGAGAAGTTATGAAAGTTACTGAACTAAATTCAACTAAAGTTTGTTAAAGTCACAAAAACAACCTTCATACAACTCAGCTAAATCAACTGAGCCTCCATAAAGGACAAAGGGTCGGTGGAGGTGTGGTCATGATGTGGGAGTCATGAGTTTAGATGTTTGTCCAATATGTCTTCTTGTTTGCTCACAATAACTGAAAATGTTTCTCATTCCACGTTTTTCTTTTCTGTTCCAGTTTCTGCATTCAGGATTGTGTTGTTTGGAAAAAGTGATGAAAAAATGACAGAACTTGGTAATTTTATCATAAGAGACACAGTGTTTCATGGCCGACAACCTTCATCACATTGTGTGGCCTCCTGTGGAGAGTGGAGAGGAAAACCTACAACGGTGGTGAAAACCCCTGACATGTTCAGTCTGACGGAGGAGAACATGAGAAGAAAAGTGAAGAACTGTGTGAGTCTCTGTCCTCCTGGACCAAATGTTCTGCTGCTGTTGGTGAAACCTTCAGAATTTACTGAAGACAACAGAGAAACACTGAAGTTCATCCTGAGTTTGTTTGATGGAGATGCCTTCAAACATGCAATGGTCATCATAACACAGAAGGAACACAGCGACACTGTCAATGAACTCCTTAAAGACTGTGGAGGAAAATACTACAACATGTTTGAAGAAGACTATGACCAGTTAATGACGAAGATCAACAACGTTGTTCAGGAAAATGAGATCCCAGCACTAAAGTCTGCTTTGAACCTGGTTCTGTTTGGGAGGAGAGGAGCAGTGAAGACCTCAGCAGCCAAGGTCATTCTAGGTCAGACAGAGCTTCATTCAGCCTCCAACTCATCAGAGTGTGTTAGAAACCAGGGAGAGGTGTGTGGACGTTGGGTTTCTCTGGTGGAGCTGCCTGCCTTGTATGGAGAAGCTCAGCAGAAGGTGATGGAGGAATCATTCAGGTGTATCTCCCTCTGTGATCCTGAGGGTGTCCACGCCTTCATCCTGGTCCTACCTGTGGGTCCCCTCACCGATGAAGACAAGGGAGAGCTACAGACCTTCCAGGACATCTTCAGCTCTCGGGTCAACGACTTCACCATGGTTCTGTTCACTGTGGAGTCAGATCCAGCAGCTCCAGATGTTGTTAACTTTGTGAAGGAGAACGAGGACATCCAGGAGCTCTGTCAGAGCTGTGGAGGAAGATATGATGTTCTCAACATCAAGGACCAGCAGCAGATCCCAGAACTGTTGGAGAAGGTGGAGAAACGCATTTCTGACAGGGAGAATTGGACCGGTTTCACAACGAAAACATTAGCATGTGGCCTAATGGAGGAAAAATCACAGCTACAGACTGAACTGAAGGAGTTTAACTCAAAGACCACAGTTACAGGTAAAAACTTCATGTCCCTGATTTCCTACATAAGATCAGGGAATTCAGCTTCTCCTTTATTTCTGCTGTTAAACATTGTTTTTTCATAAGAAATTAGATGATCCCTACTTTCACTATTATTTTTGCCAACTTATTCTACAGCTTGCAAATTTTTATGACCTCATAATATTTTTTTTTCTTATCTGGGTCTCAGAGAGAAAGTTGGAAGCAGCAGAATGTCCCTAAGTTGTGTTTTTTCCTGCTATGCCTGGATCCTGACATCAGGACGCAGTCTGCCTGTAGGATCTGTAGGATCTGTAGTATCTGTAGGATCTGTAGTATCTGTAGGATCTGTAGGATCTGTAGTATCTGTAGGATCTGTAGGATCTGTAGTATCTGTAGGATCTGTAGTATCTGTAGTATCTGTAGTATCTGTAGGATCTGTAGTATCTGTAGTACCTGTAGGATCTGTGGGATCTTTAGTATCTGTAGTATCTGTAGGATCTGTAGTATCTGAAGGATCTGTAGGATCTGTAGTATCTGAAGGATCTGTAGGATCTGTAGGATCTGTAGTATCTGTAGTATCTGTAGGATCTGTAGGATCTGTAGGATCTGTAGGATCTGTAGGATCTGTAGTATCTGTAGGATCTGTAGGATCTGTAGTATCTGTAGTATCTGTAGGATCTGTAGGATCTGTAGGATCTGTAGGATCTGTAGGATCTGTAGTATCTGTAGGATCTGTAGGATCTGTAGTATCTGTAGTATCTGTAGGATCTGTAGTATCTGTAGTACCTGTAGGATCTGTGGGATCTTTAGTATCTGTAGTATCTGTAGGATCTGTAGTATCTGAAGGATCTGTAGGATCTGTAGTATCTGAAGGATCTGTAGGATCTGTAGGATCTGTAGTATCTGTAGTATCTGTAGTATCTGTAGTATCTGTAGGATCTGTAGGATCTGTAGGATCTGTAGGATCTGTAGTATCTGTAGGATCTGTAGGATCTGTAGGATCTGTAGTATCTGTAGTATCTGTAGTATCTGTAGGATCTGTAGGATCTGTAGGATCTGTAGTATCTGTAGTATCTGTAGTATCTGTAGGATCTGTAGGATCTGTAGGATCTGTAGGATCTGTAGGATCTGTAGTATCTGTAGGATCTGTAGTATCTGTAGTATCTGTAGTATCTGTAGTATCTGTAGGATCTGTAGGATCTGTAGGATCTGTAGGATCTGTAGTATCTGTAGGATCTGTAGGATCTGTAGTATCTGTAGTATCTGTAGTATCTGTAGTATCTGTAGGATCTGTAGGATCTGTAGTATCTGTAGGATCTGTAGTATCTGTAGTATCTGTAGTATCTGTAGTATCTGTAGGATCTGTAGTATCTGTAGGATCTGTAGTATCTGTAGTATCTGTAGTATCTGTAGTATCTGTAGTATCTGTAGTATCTGTAGGATCTGTAGGATCTGTAGGATCTGTAGGATCTGTAGTATCTGTAAGATCTGTAGGATCTGTAGTATCTGTAGGATCTGTAGTATCTGTAGTATCTGTAGTATCTGTAGGATCTGTAGGATCTGTAGTATCTGTAGTATTTGTAGTATCTGTAGGATCTGTAGGATCTGTAGTATCTGTAGTATCTGTAGTATCTGTAGGATCTGTAGTATCTGTAGTATCTGTAGGATCTGTAGTATCTGTAGGATCTGTAGTATCTGTAGGATCTGTAGTATCTGTAGTATCTGTAGTATCTGTAGGATCTGTAGGATCTGTAGGATCTGTAGGATCTGTAGGATCTGTAGTATCTGTAAGATCTGTAGGATCTGTAGTATCTGTAGGATCTGTAGGATCTGTAGTATCTGTAGGATCTGTAGTATCTGTAGTATCTGTAGTATCTGTAGTATCTGTAGGATCTGTAGTATCTGTAGTATTTGTAGTATCTGTAGGATCTGTAGGATCTGTAGTATCTGTAGTATCTGTAGTATCTGTAGGATCTGTAGTATCTGTTGCAACCTGAGAAATCGGAGACGGCAGATAAAACTGATGAAATCTTCAGTTCTTTAAAGTAAAAAATATAATTTCCTTTTTTCAAGGCAGGGGGTTAAAAACAAAGAGCAGTTTGATTTAATCTAAAAACAAACATCTCACTACATCAGGAATAATCACTGTTTTGATTATTTCTTCTGGTTATAAATGGCTAACATTTATTTTTTGCCCTGTTTATTTTTCTGACACAGACACTGAGCCGAGCCCAGAAGCAGACTGTCTCCGGATTGTTCTGATTGGGAAAACTGGCTGTGGGAAGAGCTCATCAGGAAACACCATCCTGGGGAGAAAAGAGTTTAAAGCTCAAGCATCTCAACAGTCGATCACCAAGAACTGTCAAAAAGCCCTCGGCAGCGCTGGAGGTCGTCCCATCATGGTGGTCGACACTCCTGGTCTGTTTGACAACACTCTGTCCTCTGAGCAGGTCGATGAAGAGCTGGTGAAATGCATCAGTCTGCTGGCTCCAGGTCCACATGTCTTCCTGCTGGTGTTAACAATCGGCAGATTCACAGAGGAGGAGAAAAGCACCTTAAGACTAATGAAGAAAGTGTTTGGAAAAAATTCAGAAAATTTCACCTTCATTCTTTTCACTGGAGGAGACAGGCTGGAACATGAGGAGAAGACGATTGAAGAGTACGTTCAGGAGGGATGTAACGAATCCTTTAAGAAGCTGATCGCTGACTGTGGAGGAAGATGTCATTTGTTTAATAACTACGATAGAAAGAACCGCTCACAGGTCCCTGAGCTGATCCAAAAGATCGACACCATGGTGAAGAACAATGGAGGCAGCTGCTTTACCAGCGAGATGCTGCAGGAGGCTGAAGCTGCCATACAGAAACAGGTGAAGAGAATCCTGAAGGAGAAAGAAGAAGAGATTCAAAAACTGAAGGAGGAGCTTGAAAGAAAACACAAGGAAGAAAAAGAAGAAATGAGAAGAAAAATGGAGGAACAGAAAGAAGAAATGGAGAAAGAGAGAAAACAGAGAGCTGAACAACTTAAAGAGATGGAAGAAAACATCAGGAAGGAGCAAGAGCAGAAAGAGAAAGAGCAGCAAATAAGAGAAGAAGAAGAGAGGAAAAGGAAAGAAGATGAAGAACGACAACAACAAAAGTGGGAAAGAGAACGACAAGCTTTAGAGAAACAAATCCAGCTGGAATCAGAAGAAAAGGAGACCATCGACAAAAAACTGGAGGAGATGAGAAGACAGATGGAGGAAAAACGAGACGCCTGGGAGACGGAAAGAAAGGAGTGGTGGGAAAACCGACACCGAGAGGATAAAGAGAGACTAGAAGAACTGAAGAGACTTCAAGAGAAATTTGACCAAGAAAGAGAAAAATATAGAAACCATAATAGAGAATATGATCAAAAGAGAAGGAATCAGGAGAAGGAAAGGAAAGAATTAGAGGAAAAATATCAGAAACAACTGGAGGAAATTAAGAAAAAATATGAAGAAGATGCCAGAAAACAGGCTGAAGAATTTAATGAGTTCAAAGAGAAATACAAGAAGAAATTATCTTCTCTGATGCAAAAGGAAATGACGGCTACGAAGAAAAACCAAAATAAATAAATACAAGAAAAGGTTTGAGAGCAAAGAGGATTTAACAAGTAAGACAGAAAATTACTGAAAGATCAATATGGAAACAAATGATGACAAAACAAATCATAGAAGCAGGTTGTGAAGAAAAAACCACAATGTGAAGCATCCTCCAACTTCCTGTGGATCTTTGATTTCACTAAACAATCTGCTTTTACTTTCTTTAGATCTGGACATTTATTTCTTACCATGATGTGTTTTATTTAAAGCATTACGTTGTTATTATAAATCATTATTCAATTAATAATTCCCCAAAACTACTGCAGGAGCTAATAAGCGAAAAGTCTGGAAATAAGTTCTTATGCAGAGTTTGATGTGTGAAACAGAACCAACAGAACCAACAGAACCAAACATCAAACCATTGAAAACATGTTTAGGTTTGTTTAAAATGATTAAAAGCAATAAGATACAATATAGAGCAATTTCCTCCTAAAGAATAAGAAAATATGTCTAGAATCTAAAACTTCTAGATTCACTCTATTATTGTAAATTATATATACACAATATATTATATTTAGTATATTGTATATTATTGTATTCAGCCTGATCCACTCTTGATTATTATGGGATGATCTGCAGTGAGAAATCTGATCATTTTCCCAGAATGTTTTAAATAATATATGAATATGTTTCTGAGCTAATGTAACATTGGAGTTCTTTCTTTGTTTCCCATCTTCAGTAAAATAGGACAACTTCTTCTTTTGCATCTTTTATTTTGTGGAGGGTGTGTTATGTCTTCTTCTTCTCTTTTCTTTGCTGAGTTGGGGTTTTCAATGGTTTTATTGTTGTTTACTGGTTTAAAACCACTCACTCAAAAATCTAGAGGTGAAATTTTAAGGGACTTGGTTTGGTTCTTGTTACAGTAGTAAAATGTGATGAATTAGGTGATTTTTGAATTTTTTATGTCAAGTTTTCTTTTCTGAATGAATGAAATTCATTTATTTCTACATATATTTTTCCCATTTTTCAAATAAAGAAGCTTTTCTCTAATAAAAATTCAGTTTGTTCATTTGTTTGATCTCACATTTAAACAGAAATTGGGATAAATTAGGTTTTTAAATAAATTTTCATCCTCAGAGATACAGGTTAAGAAATATTTTTTGGCTGAAAAAGAAACTCTAGGAGATCATCTTAAATATTTTGAAAGAGCTGGAAACTGTCTCAGTCTCGCCACTGCATCATAAGATTGTTTGAGCAATAACACGTTTTAATATAATACTTATAAACTGGTAAAAACTAGTAATTTATTCATTGATTTTCTGCATTTCCTCCTTAACATCTCGGGGCTATACCTTTATGTACATATATGTAAGTATTAAATTTATTCTTTAGAAAGTCAATAATATATAAATATGACATTACATATTTTGTCATATTTCATATTTTTCTGAGGTGAAGCAGAATGCTTTAATCATAAAACTGAACAGAACTGGTCTGACACATGGAGCTCAGAAAAAGGACCAGGAATGGAAAGGCAGACAAGCAGGGAGACGAGCAGTATTAATTTTAATAACGAATGATTTTCGTTATATTTTGATGACCCGTTATTTCATGACGAAAACGACACGATGACTTGATCAAAACTACACCATAGGATAAAAACTAAAATGAAATGAATAAACGAATAAAAACGACGCGAAAATGTTGACAGACTCGACATCCAATCAGAACTAATCTAGTTTTGTGGAAGGTAAGGACAAGTTGGGGAGAGATCCAATAAATACTTTTAAGGCTTAAAACTTTCCTTTTTGATAAAGCTTATAGTTAGAGTGGCTTAGGTTATCCTGAACTATCTCTGTAGTTATGCTGCTATAGGCTTAGGCTGCTGGAGGACATAATGACCACTTTCACTCTCTCTGCTACATTCTCATACTACTCTCCAATTTTGCATTATTTGCTGTTATTTCAGCTTTTAACTTTATGTTTTCTCTCTTTTCTCTTCCTAGAAGCTACACCTGGCCTGACCCTGTGTCTACCTGTGACACCTTTCTGGAAAGGGGCATTGTCCAAGCTTCTGCTGGCAACAACTTAATGCTCACCTTCTACAGATGATCCACATGGCCCTGTCTTTCAGTGTTTAACCCTTTCTCTCTCCTAGACATGGCTACTGACTGAGCTTCTACTGTAACTAACTCTATGTGCTCTCTTTCAGACTCTAACCTTGAAAACTGGATCAGAGTTTATCTGTTCTTTCTTTCTAGATGAAACAACTAAAGGAGCTACATCCATTAACATTTACTTTTCCTTCCCATAGAAAGTACTCCTGAATCAGTGCTTCTTTGTTCTCTTTGTGTCTCTGCTCTGTTCTCTCAAACCTCCAGTCGGTCGTGGCAGATGGCCGCTCACACTGAGCCTGGTTCTGGTTCTGCTGGAGGTTTCTTCCTGTTAAAAGGGAGTTTTTCCTCTCCACTGTCGCTACATGCATGCTCAGTATGAGGGATTGCTGCAAAGTCAACACCAGTGACTGTCCACTGTCTCTACATGCTCATCCAGGAGGAGTGAATGCTGCAAGTCACTGACTGGATGCAATCTGCTGGGTTTCCTTAGATAGAAAAACTTTTTATCCAATTTGAATAAATAACTTGAATCTGACTGAACTGTTCAATGGTTAGGATTAATTGGAATGTATGAACCTGACTTTGTGAAGAACCTTGAGACGACATGTGTTGTGAATTGGCGCTATATAAATAAACTGAATTGAATTGAATTAGAATAACATTAACTTAGTGTGAAATTGCCAGATTTTAAACTCTTCTAACTCTAAATGGGTTATTCTGCTGAAACAAATGTTTGGCCTCAGATCAAGCAGAGAGAAAAGGACAGCAACACCATGAATATTACATTATGAGGCAAATCAACAGGAAAACTGGAAGTAAAATTCAATAAATGTGATCCGAAATACTCTAATATGTATCTTTGTCACGTTTATCAAGATGTTTTGTCAGATGATTTCCCTTAAAATCTATCATAGCACAGATCACAGCATGGTCTGATAAAGATTGAATTTTTATTTCTACTGATTTCTGCCACCTTTCTTGGCCTCTGCCAAACACAAAACGTCTCTTGTGTTAAAAAACACAAAATGATTCACTTTAAACAGTTTAACAACATGTTGCTGTGCATAAATTTAAATAGGCAATAAATGTCACTTTAATCATTTTACTAAATTATTTATAACATTTAGTCTGACTTTAAAACATGAGAAGAGGCAGCAGAGGTCAGCTTTTATAAGCTGCAGAACTTTATGGACTCCAGTTATTTTACCAAAGTATCTGAAGGAATAAAGGTGAAATGATCAGAGAATATGTTTAGTAGACATCCTGTAAACCATATACCACTAATTAATATACAACAAAGCCTTGACCCTTTTCTGCGCTCTCAGTGCAAGGGACTTAGAACCTGGTTAACAACTCACATGTACAGTAACAGTGTAATATAGGTGCAATAAAATCCCTGCTTTTATCAGAAATGGGTGTAAAACATTATAGTTATTATAAAGACTGAAGCAGCTCTGAACATGATTTAGTTTTTATCTTAGATGTCTTCACAGCAAACCTTTAAATAGATTATAATAAAGCCAAAAGGTTTCAGGTTTTGTTTCTGTGGAAAATATGACACCATTTTAATAAGTTACCACAGATTTTTATTTTTCTTATCTGACCCAAACAGAACTTTTGTTGCCTGATTTCAGAACAGAAGCCCATCAGAACGGTTCCAGACAGCTTAATAATACAGAATATCTCCATACGAGCTGAAAGTGACAGATTCAAGAATCTTTTATACATTTTTTTGTTTTTATTTTATTACCCCAAATTAGAACAGGAATCCTTTTTTCCTGCTCAGAGGTCAAAGAAAGGTCAACTTGTTATGTGTCTCAACAGTTTCTGACAGCAGAAGGAAAAAGGAGTCGGTAAACCCAAAAATATTTGATCCTGTGTTTACTCAAATTTCTTTATAGCTACATAACCTGTTTGACCACAGGAAAAGAAAACTTACTGAGTTTAATGAACTAAAGAACTTTGAGTAATTTCATTTCTGAAACAAAGGAAAACGTCTAAATGTACTCTTCTTTTCCTAATTAAAGAGGTTAGCCCACCTAAAACATAAAGCACAGAGCTGGAAACTTAATTAGAGGAAATACATTTTCATTTGTGCCCTGCGATGGACTGGTGGGCGACCTGTCCAGGGTGGACCCTGCCTCCTGCCCATAGACTGCTGGAGATAGGCATCAGCTTCCCCACAACCCACTATGGAAGAGGCGGTATAGAAAATGACTGACTGGCATTTTCATCTGACCATTAAAGCTGGTAAAACTTGGTCTTTTAAAATAAGAGCATTCTTTATTTCTGTATTAATTTCAGTCAAACGTAGAACCACAGTGTGTGAGCCAAAGATGTTCACCCCCAAGCCAACAACTTCAGTCTCTACTGAAACTCACCTGAACTCTCTGGTCCAAATATCTACACACTTATGTTAAAAACAGCTGAAATGGGTCCTTTCTGATTGTCTTTAAAGGCGTATTTTGTCTGCTGTTGTTTCTCTTCAGTATATCATATGAGATCCTGAAACATCAATGAGGTAAAAGCAAGAGAAAAGGTGATCAGTAAAGAAATCTGTGAGCTGCTTCTAGGGATGGTCCACATGTGGGACGTTCTTTAGTTGCTGTTCCAGAAACAAAATCCTTTCAGGTGATTGTCTTTCTGAAAGGAACAAACTACAACTTCAGACAGGATTGTTACTGACTGTGTTGTTAATTAAACATGCCCTTCAGGTACTTTCATTTAGGGCCAAATGTGTCTGATAATGAATTATTCAGGCTTTTATTAAATCCAGTGTATATTGTGGGTATTTTGATCATTTCGTTTTGCTGTGCATTATATTTTTTAGGTTTGTTCGTGTCCGCATGCTTATCTGTTAGATGTTTTCCTTATTTGCTGCTTTTGTGTTTGCTTCCTTCTGTTCTATCTACATTTATAGTTTATTCCTGTTTGTTCTGTATGTTCCTGAGGTTTTCTTGTTCATCAGTCTTCCCTCCTCAGCCATAACCTCCATGTAATCCTGCTCATCTGCACCACTTCATTTAGTCCAGGGCCTGCACCTGTTACTTTACCTGTTTAAGTTCCTGGATCCTCGTTGTTCCTCGCCGGGTTCTGCTGTTTATGTCTATGCCTGGTTTTTTTGCTTGTGTTCATGCCAGCGTCATACCACTTCCTGTTCGCCTCCTGCCGTCCTGTAAGTGTTTGTCTTGAATTAATTACATATTTTAACTCGCCATGCTGCTCCTGCCTGCATGTCTGCATATGGGTCTGTTGTACAAAAAAAATATTTTTTACCAAGATAGAGACTAATGACTGTTACTCAGAACCAGCTTTATTAATATCTTGCAAGAGAGAAGGATTTTTACAGCATTGGACATTTGCTCAGGAGTGCTGCCAAATCATTCGGACTAGACCAAGCTAAAGTTCTCCTTATAGCAGCTTCAACAGCTTTCATATTGGTTCTCATTGTTGGGACCATACAGCCATGGATTTCAACTAAAACTCCGGTACATACTTTCCTGGAACTTTTCAAAATAAAGTGCATTAACCTCCTGCAAAGTTAAGTAGAATGAAATACTGTCTGTGTATCCGGTATTTTCATTCATGAACAGGGATAATTAAGGTACAAACATTGCTGACCTTCTCTCCGAAGCCCGCAGACGCAAACGGTGATTGAGAGAAGCCCCGGTGGAGAAGCTGTTTCTACAAGCCGAGTCTGGAGGAAAGACTATGGCCCGCAACCGTGTTTAGAGTAACGAACAGCTGGTCGACGGACCGAACGAGCCGTCTTGCAAGCCTAGCTCAACGGAGCTAACTCTATTGTTCACCTTCTGATCGGAAGAAACTGAAGAAGTTAGCGGGAAGCTAACTCTTTGTTCACGACGGATATCTTCTTCAAACTTCGCCTTGGGACGACATTCCCTCAACAGGTTCAGAGGTTAGGTTTTGGGCAGATTAACAGATTGGTTTAGGATGAAATGATCTAAACGTTTTCATGTTATGAAGTTTGTTTTGTGGAACTCGGCTATCTTGGTGCTAGCCTGCTACCTGTAGCACCCAGGCCGGTTCGTGTTCTTTGTATGTTTTAAAGCTAAGATAAACTTTATTTAAAGGGTGGTTTTAACCAGAACATTGCTCATAACGCGTCGTCCGCGCTTATGCATTTTAACCCTTTTATTAACCTGGTATTTTAAAGGTATGTGTTGATTCTGGCGCTAAGCTATCTCTAGCTTAGCACTTTAGCTAGCTTCTTTGTTAGCCCAACGGCCAGCCGGTAAGAACACGTGTGCTAGCATTAAGGCTAGTCAACAGAAAGGTTGTTAGTTTTCAAGCTAGTGAATAATAGTCCCTGAACATCATTTACTAGATTTGATAACTAAGTAAACACCATTAAGCCCCATTTCTCCAGAAAGATTTGGCTCTTTTCCAAAATACCCAATAATATTTCTTCAAATATTATTTTAATAAATAAAAGCAGTTAATTAGACACTGTTAAGAATTAGTCATCCAGGAGGTTGGTTTTATTCAGCAGATCATTATTTAAAACATTATTTTATTAAAATTATATTTAATCTGATCTTGCATTGTGAATGGTTGTCTAAAGGTTGCTGATTATTTTCTAAGTTAGTTCCAAAACTAACTTAACTTCATTTCCAGATTCTTCAAGATAATCCGTGGTTCTCAAACATAAACATTTCATGGTAATGTTGCATCACTCTTTTTGGTCATAATTTCTAATCATCTTTAATCAACTTGTTTATATTGTACATAGTCCATTAGTCTTCATTATTCTTTAATTCTGCTTGGTAGTTTAGTTGGATTGTTTTAGCAAAGTAAAGAGTTTGTTGATTGAAATATGTTTGACTTTGAGTTGACTTATTTTTGTTAATAAATTCTTGTATTTTAATAAATTGTGTGAATTCATTCCATATATGTGCAGAGTTTATGCTGTTCAATAATGTCAGAGCTCGTCTCACACCTTTTTATTCTGTCCTAATACCATCACCTTACTGGGCTGGTATTCACAGGACAACCCTTAACAGACCGGAATATTATTTGGTAAAATATTAATATTAAATAATATTCTCAGATTCATATTTACAATATCATGGCACCCAGACTCACTGCAGAAGGAGACGAGCTGAAACCTATTTCAGTTCTCTCCTAGACATGTTGACAATGGAAAAAGTAACCTTACACAGTGCGCCGTACATGTTATCTCATATAAGTGCTCTGGAGACAGCTGAGGAGCATCTCTCTAAGACTAAACAGAACCATCTGTCCTAACCCTTCCCATTGATCAAGTCCATAACAGAACAACACTAAAGAGGTTTGAATACTTTTATCAGGTCCTGCAGAGAATCAAATAGAAAACAAAGCAAGGCACAAAAATTTATTTAACAAGTCCAACTCCAGGTACCACACATCCTGAAAGTTCACACACCCATGAGTTGAATTTACAAGCAAGGGTTAGAAATGTAACTAGAATGAAATTAAGATTAATTTGAAAAAAACCGATGAAAGGTTTTATAGCTCATGATTAGTTTTTGGTGATATTTGGTGATGACTGTGGATCTGTGGTGAAATAAGATGATGTTTCTCCAGGACTATGGTTCTATATAGGACAACAATGTCAAACGATATCAAATTATATCTCGGGAAAAGGTTGTTTGTAGATAAAAAGTTGAGTAATCAATTTTATTGTAATCATTCAGGTTTTAACTTCTCTGATAAACTCTAAATGTTCTCAATAATTCAGTCACAAGCTGGTCAAAGGCTGCAAAATTGATTATGTATCCACCCCCACTCCCACTCTGTGACACACTGTGGACCTTCACAGTGAAAATGAGTCCCACCACAGAGAAGAATCGTCCCAAAATATGTTGAATCTTTCGTTTGGAGGTTATATTGGGCTTTTTATCAGGGGACCGTACCCAGCCTGACCCTGGCTGTCTGAGCATAGATTCTCCAAGAAGAGACGGTCTCTCTGATTACGCCAATGAAGCGTTGAACCTGTTTCTATGCTGTTTAACAATGAATGATGAGGAAACTCAGGTTAAAACACATGATTTTACTGAAAGATCAAGTGTTTAAGTCATGTCATTCATTTTAGTGATCTAAGATGATAATCCATAGGAAGAAGACCAAAATAATATTAACGCTCAGCCAATACAGAGACGGCCTTAAACATTTCTGATCAGCATGGAGGTTCCTATAGATGGATTCAAGGATCCTTTGGGAAAGATTCTTGCAGCTTACAGCAGCTAAATTAATTATTTTTAAACCACTGATTTTATACATTATTTTTATACTTGTTCACACAAAATGACCCAGATGCCTCCCAGCTGGATGGAGCAGATGAAGAGCATATTGTCCAGCCTAGGCAGAGGTATGGAAGAAGGTTAGAAGCACTTGCGATGGACAATGCCAGGTCCAGACTCATCATACTCCTGTTTGCTGATCCACATCTGCTGGAAGGAGGAGAGGGAGGCCAGGATGGATCCACCGTTCCAGACAGAGTACCTTCTCTCAGGGGGTGCGATGATCTAGGCAAGAAGAGATGGGCAAATGAAGACATAACTAAATATGCTCAAAAAGATCAACAGTTTTAAAATTTGGACATTTTAGATGACCAGAAAAAGAAATTAAAACTCTGTGTCTGCTTAAATCATCACTGCTCAAAACCAAAGAGCAGATACCTCAGATTACCAACTGAGTACATATAATCTATTTCCATCTGACTGCGATGACCATTTTGGTCCAAAGACCTGATAATGTGTTGTTGCCTTGAATTATTTAGTAGCAGGATAATCCCACCAGAGCAACTGCTATATTTGATTGAACTTTAAGATGGTCCCAGATATCTGTTTAGTGAAATTACATTTAGTTTACCAATAAATGATTTATATCTGTGTCACCAGGATTACTGAATATTCTTGCAAATGTTTCCCCAATCCTGGTACCTTTTTTAGATGCTTCCCTGTAATCCAAAGCATCCTAACACCTCATCTTCAGATGAAGCTTCACATTAATTCAGACTCAGCGATGAGCCCTACGACCTGTTGGGGTCATCCATTTGGGCCAATTGGGCTGTGCGGTTCAACATGCTCAGTTCAGCCTTCGTTGCAGGGATGGACACCGAAGCTGAAGTCATCAGAGCTATAAAACCTGCGGAAACCAAATTTTTGTTGCCATTTCCAGCGTGTCTCACGGGATGACGCAACGGGGGCGCATATCTGGAGAGACAAAAGGTCGCAGGCGAACTTTTGCTCCACACGGCCATTCCCAGAACAGCTTGAAAGCTGGAAATCTGTCTGATACAAGAAGGTCAGAAGATTCATAAACCAACCGAAAACCCCGCCGACACCCGGCACAGGTGAAAACCCACAAAGGTTTAATCCCAAGGAGAACTTCAGTCGACTGCATTCCCCCCCCACCAACCACCACCATTCTTCTTCAGACCCGACCCATCCTCAACCGCAGAGGAGAAGAAATCAACGTCAAAGTAATTTCGTTCTTTTTTTTTATATTAAACCGGATAGGTGCATTTAGAGGTCTTGGCAGGATGAGGCATGGTTAAAATGATTTAGAATCACCAGTAGTTAATCCAAGGTATCAACTTGTTGCATGCAATATTGATTGAAGTGTTTTATGCTGACTGTTTTGATTTGCTGTGCGACTGAATTTGCGCAGCGTGGATGCAATCAGCAAGGTGCGTGTTCATGTTTTTTTAGTTTTTCTATTCAAAGCAGCGGCGGTCTGATCTCTCCTTTGTTCCAGTTTTTTAACTGGAGTTTTTCCCCTGAGATCCAGTCTCAGAGTTTTATGAGCCTTTGTTTGAGATTTGGGGGAATCAGCTGCTGGCTGCTAGGAGACCCGTCGTCTACCAGCTGATCGCTGAAAATCGAGACATCGACACACCAGGAGGACTTCACTTTCCAAGTGAACCCAAATTGCACATTTTGTCCATTAAACTGCTGGTTTGATCTTCATAGACACTCAATGGTCATATATTTTCTTTTATTATTATGTTTGGTAGACATTTTTATCCCCTTTGTGTAGAATAGTGCTTTGAGTTGGTTAGGTGAAAGTTTTTGGACCAGAGTAGTAATTATATCAGGGCAATATTGTTTCAGTACATTTTCACATTATATATATATATATATATATATATATATATATATTAATGATACTTAATAATTCATTCATTCATTCATTTTCTACCGCTTATTCCATAGTGGGTCACGGGGGAGCTGGTGCCTATCTCCAGCAGTCTATGGGCGAGAGGCGGGGTCACCCTGGACAGGTCGCCAGTCCATCGCAGGGCAACACACAAACAACCAAGCACACACTCATTCATACACCTAAGGGAAATTTAGAGTGACCAATTAACCTAACAGGCATGTCTTTGGACTGTGGGAGGAAGCCGGAGTACCCGGTGAGAACCCACGCATGCACGGGGAGAACATGCAAACTCCATGCAGAAAGACCCCAGGCCGGGAATCGAACCCAGGACCTTCTTGCTGCAAGGCAACAGTGCTACCAACTGCGCCACCGTGCAGTATACTTAATAATTATTAATTTTAATTATTAATTTATGTATATATATATGAATTAATAATTGTATATATATATATAAATTATATATATAAATTAATAATTATTAATTATTAATGATCATTAATAATTATTAATTTATATATATATTTATATATATATATATATATTTATATATATATATATATATATATATATATATATATATATATATAAATTAATAATTATTAATTATCATTAATAATTGATAATTATTAAGTGCTTGGAGCCCATAATCAGAAATCCGCAATGCATCGTAAGCAATGATTTTTGGTTGAGGAAACCATTTTTATAATTTTTAATGATAATTTTGGATAAATATTCTTTCATCAATAATCCTAATCCTTACAGACCAACAGATAGTCAAGGATGTTTTAATATATTGATATCATTAAACATGTAAAAGAAAGTTATGTACCTGGATTTTCATGGAAGGTGTAGCAAGGTGAGAGATCTCCTTCTGCAAGCGATCAGTGATTCCAGGGAACAGGGTGGAACCTCCAGACAGCACAATGTTGGCATAAAGGTCCTTACGAACGTCCAAGTTACACTTCATGATGCTGTTGTAGATGGTTTCATGAACACCATCTGGCTCCATTTCTAATAACCACAACAACTTCGTCAGTGTCATTAACAAGTGTTGTGATGCTAACGCAGTCGTCATTCATTGATCCAAACGACCTTCATCATGTTTTCTGGCTCTTATGCAAAATATGCGCAGGTCAGCAGACGTTAAAGCTTTTACAAACCAATCAAATGAGGCTTGAAGAGCACCTCTGGACAGCGGAACCTCTCATTGCTAATGGAAATGACTTGTCCATCAGGGAGCTCATAGGTCTTCTCCAGAGAAGGAGAAGAAGCTGCCGTCTGCATCTCCTGCTCAAAGTCTGATGCCACATAGCAGAGCTTCTCTTTGATATCATTAATGGTCTCACGCTGACCTGAAATGTAGAGTTACAGAGAACTTTTCAAAATGAATATCCTCCTGACTTATTAGAAGATCAGCCCAAGTTCTAACTAACCAGTGGTACCGACACTGTAGCCTCTGTCGTTTAGGATCTTCTTCAGGTAATCCGTCAGATCTACACCACCCAGATTCAGGCGGAGGAGGGCTTGAGGCAGAGCGTAGCCTTCATAAATTGGCACAGCATGACTGATACCCTCTCCAGAACCCATCACAATACCTTCAGGACACAAATAGGATCAGAAAACCCTGGAATACTTTTAATTTATAGTACAACAGCGTATCTGCTAAGTAAGTTTACCAACCGGTGGTACGACCAGAAGAATACATGGACAGGACAGGCTGGATGGCCACATACATGGCAGGAGAGCTGAAGGTCTCAAACATGACCTGGACCAGTGACAGAAGGCCTGGGGTTAAGAGTCTTTCTCTGACCTGTGCTAGAAGAAATGTTTTTTCTTCAGGGTGAATTTAAACTGTAGTATTATTAGACTGGACTCACTTGGGTCATCTTCTCCTTGTTTGGTTTAGGGTTGAGTGGAGCCTCTGTCAGCAGGACTGGATGCTTTGCAGGATCAACATGAAGCTCGTTGTAGAAGGTGTGATGCCAGATCTGTAAAACACAACATAGAAGCCTCCACTGACTGATAAAATTCAAGACAACTTCAGTTTCAAACAGATCATGCCGTGTCCTGGTTTAAACCAACTGTTGGACCATCAAGATGTTTGGTACAGGAATGATTATGGATCAGTCTGACTGAAGAAAGATTTCTCACCTTCTCCATGTCGTCCCAATTGATGACGATGCCGCGATCAATGGGATTCTTTATGGTCAGCGTGTCTCTGTGACTCAGGGCTTCATTTCCTACAAAGCTGTCCCTCTCCCCACTGCCCACAGCCAGACCCTGCACACAAACACCTTCATTTACCTACTGTCACTCATTCATTCCTGAGACAAATGCAAAGTTCTGTTCGGACCTGGAGCCTGGGGCGGCCAACAGCCGATGGGAAGACAGCGCGGGGAAAATCATCTCCAGAAAAACCGGCTTTGGTAAAACCGGAGCCGTTGTCTATAACAAGTGGAGCAATTTCTGTCTCCATTTCTGAAACCAAATGTTGCATTAAGGACAAAAAGTGTAGGATTTAAACCCTGACATCTCTCTCACATCACTGTAATGCTCTACTTCTTGTAGGATCCAGATAAACTGTTCCTCTGGGGGGGTCTCCCATATCTGATGGGATGTGTCCAGGGGCATCAGGGCAGCTTGGTTAATTAAGAAAAATGGATCGAGTTTGACAGACAGCAACAACAGGGGGTGCATAGTGGTCACAGCAGCTGCAGTTCCAGAGCATGAACCTGTGTGTGTGTGTGTGTGTGTGTGTGTGTGTGTTACTGTGCAATAACAACATTTTAAGTTGCACCAACAAAGGCTATGAGTCCTTAACATGAATTCATGGTCTGTTTCCCTCTGCTGGGTAAATAATGGAGTTAATCTGGACTCAGAGTTTATAAATGAGGTTGATGGAAAAAAAAGGTTCATGAGAAAATCTTTCCACTTTCTTTACCCATTGATCCTGTTTGGGGCCATAGTGGTGCTGGTACCTACTCACACACATCAGTGGACCAGAGGGAGGATGCATCTTGAACGGTTAGTTCATTACCAAAAGCAAAAATCATTCCTTCACATATCAGAGTGGGGTTCAGAACCTCCATTTAACAAGAAACACATTATTTATCCCACAGTGGATCCAGTTAAGGGCGTTCATTAACAGAATCCTCGGTTCAGCTGTTAAAACAGAAGAAAAACAAAAGAAGACTCATTCCGACACTTACCTGTTGAAGGTGGGCCACAAGCTCTAACTTCCTGTAGGCGAGTGGATAAAAAACGACCTTTGTTCAGTTTTTTGTCTCTGCTGGACCACAGCGTTCCTCCTGCTGTTCAGTGTTTGTAACTGCATCCAAGGCCTGGTATCATTTTGTAAAAACAATAACATCCTGATGTTATAATAAGTAGTATGGATTCATACAGCATGGTTAATTATCAAAATATGATGGATTATTTTTACATTCATCACAATCAGCTTGATATGCTGCAGTAAAACTGTGGAGCCAAATAAGACACCTTTCAGGTCCACGCAAACAACCACAAAGTACTACTTTATCTAAACAGTATTTTATGTATTTTCAATCATCTGAAAGGTTTGGTGTACATTTTTATTTCTGGCTGTATGTTCAGAGTCATTGTCCTGCTGGAAGGTGAACCTTGATTAGGTCACCGGTGAAGGCAATGGGTTGCATTTCATCAAGAGGCATCAGAGTAAATGGGGGTAAATAAAAAACTATACCAGATGCCAAATATATGAATGTATCTAATAGTTGCTATAACTTCTAATATCTTTCCAATATGGCGTCCATCTGGGACTAATCTTAGTGTTACATGGTTTTTCAGGTTGCATAATCTCACATGTAAGAGATGATTTCCTGACGCAGCACAGACTTAATGATAGTAATCCCAGATTGTCAGATAAGTCAGTCACAGTTTCTGTGAGGTGATTTCTGACCCGATGACGTGTAGCCTAGTGATATTTCAGCATTTCTGGTAAACAAGAGATCATTTATCAACACATCGGTTCTGTCTTTAAATGTTTATAACTGCGTCAACTGCATTAAACGGTCCTTTTTAATAGACATTATGAAACGGAGACACTCTGATTGTCTTATCTCAGGATTGAATTCCTACAAATCAGCAGCTGTTCATTTATCTCCTGCCTGAGCTGCAGCTGTCCAGAGGTTGAAGTCTAGTTGGCATCATTGTCTATATCTGCTAAATGTCCCTCCCCTGCTGCTGATGCCCATATTTGGTTTTACCAAACCACACTAATGTAGCAAACAATAATGCATTATCACTAGTAGTGTAGCAGCAGCATCACTGAGCTGCCCGGCCTCTTCAGGGTTTCCGTTTGCAGCTGAAAGTCACCAGATTACATAAAGACAGGTGGAAGTGAAACATCTGTGAGACTTCACTGACAGGCCACCAAAAGCTCACCTGCAGCAGGTAGGATACACGTTCCCTTTATGTTCCTATTAATATTAACAATCAAATTAATTTAGTTTAAAATAGGTCCTAAAGCAGCTAACTGATGGGAATATTTTTTATTAAATGTGCATGAAAATAGTTCATCTTTACTGCATATTTACTCTTTCTATGTTTCATCTTTTATTTCAATTAAAAAACATTAAACATCAAAATGAAAACATGGTGGTTTTTGATATGATTTAATATAACTAATAAGATTTCAGTTCAGGTCGTCCTGCCATGTCCAGGTAACAATAGAACCCTGTTACTGTGATTCGGACCTCTGGGATGTGCAGAAAAATTCTAAATATGAGAAACAACTGACTTATCATTTTCAATATTATTATTATTATTATTATTATTATTGTGTGTGTGTTGGTGTGTGTGTGCGTGCGTGCGTGCGTGTGTGTGTGTGTGTGTGTGTTGGTGTTTTTGTGTGTGTGTGTGTGTGTGTGTGTGTGTGTGTGTGTGTGTTGGTGTGCGTGTGCGTGCGTGCGTGTGTGTGTGTTGGTGTGTGTGTGTGTGTGTGTTGGTGTGTGTGTGTGTGTTGGTGTGTGTGTGTGTGTGTGTGTTGGTGTGTGTGTGTGTGTGTGTGTGTGTTGGTGTCCACGTGACTCAACATTAAAACCAGTTTGAACAGAATTGAATAAAACCATAGAGATCATCTTGCGCCCCCTGCAGGTCTATCAGTGAGTTTTTCTTAAATGTTTTATTCTGTCCCCTCAGTGACATAAATATCATGTTTAGCATTATTTTCTCAAAGAGCTGCGCTAATAAAGCTTCTTCCTGGTCTCTACGGTAATCACTATACATGATGTTTAAAACACAAAAATAATGCAAAGATATAGTTATTTATGACTTGGATCAGAATAGATCTGCTTTACAAGAAAAGACGGACTGCCCTATAAAATTTCAAGCGTTTTTCTATCAGTGTCTTTTAAAGTGTTTAAAGTGACTCTTTGCTTCAACCGTGGTGCTGCTTGTTTCTGCCGACACCCAGCTGGTACCAGAGACACAGAACAAAGGAAATGTTTTTGCAGGAGCTCAGTTTAACAATGAAACCTTAAATCAGATTGCAAATGAACTAAATATTACTACTAATAATAAATATCTGGTAGGATGGAACTAAAAGAAGGTATTAGATGGTAAAAGGTGACACAGTGAGCCTAGAGGTGGACAGGTGTGTAAAACATTGTCATATCTGGGTTATTCCTCTTTATTATTATTATTTGATGAAACACAGAGCTCATATTTTGTTTTTAAGCATCCAAGCCTTTATAAGGTTTTGCAGGACATTATTTTATGTTAAAGCTAAAGATGAAACAGTGTTGATATAAAAATGTGTTACATATTCTGATTCTCTAATTTGTTTGAAATTATTGAACTTCAGTAAGAATCTGAAGTTTCCTGGAAGATAAAATGATGAATTTCTGAAAATGTTTTCTTTCAGAAATGGATGATGATATTGCCGCACTCGTTATTGACAATGGTTCTGGTATGTGCAAGGCTGGGTTCGCTGGGGATGATGCTCCTCGGGCCGTCTTCCCGTCCATCGTTGGGCGTCCCAGACACCAGGTCTGAACATCAATGGCTCCTCCAAGCACCGAAGGGCTGACAGACTCAAACTGAAGGTGTGTTTTGTGTGCAGGGTGTGATGGTGGGAATGGGACAGAAGGACAGCTATGTGGGAGACGAGGCGCAGAGCAAGAGAGGAATCCTGACCCTGAAGTATCCCATCGAGCATGGGATCATTTCCAACTGGGACGACATGGAGAAGGTGAGACTTAGCAGCGAAAACCTTTAGTTTAGCTTAGTTTGAGTCGGTCATTTTACCAAACATCACATTCTTCTCGTCTCCTTATTAAATTAAATTAAGATTAAATTCAGAAAACTGAACAGAACATTTCTTTCAAACTAAGTTTTTGTCAAACTTGTGCAGATCTGGCATCACACCTTCTACAATGAGCTCCGTGTTGCTCCTGAGGAACATCCAGTTCTGCTGACAGAGGCTCCACTCAATCCTAAAAATAACAGGGAGACGATGACCCAGGTAGGTTCTGACCGACCGAACCCCGGTCCAGAAGCCTCCTGAACCCAGCCATCATCTCAAGCTGATGAGGGTTGTTCCTTTGAACACAGGAATGTGCATTTCATTCAATCCAATCATCCAGATAGATTCTAAGCCAGTTACGTTCATTCAGATTTGATCCTGGTTCTAAAACCATGCAGTAAAGTTCAGTTCATTTTTCAGACTGGTAGAAATGTTCTTTCTAAGGAAACCCAGCAGGTTCCACCTCTCCTCCTGCATGGTGACAAACTCAACCACCTTCTGCCTGTTGTTTCTGGATCAAACGTCCAGTTTTCACAATGTCTCTGGTATCCCAAATTTACTCCATTCATTGATGGCTGTCTTCAGCGTGTAAAGGTGTAAAAATATAATCGTCATTTAGATCCTTTCTAAATCTCTTTGCAAAGTTTGTCTTTCACTAAACTCGCCAATCAGCAGACGTTTAATCCAACCATGAACGCGTGGAAGGAGTGAAGACTCTGTTAGATGTTGAAGGTTATCCTACCTCTGAACTCTGGGTTAGAGGGTGCAACACAAGCCTGATTTTGTGGACATATGTGATTAAAATTAATTAATATTTGTTTAATTTTGTTGTTGATTCTAAGCTGTTTAGGTGAAAAAGTATTTACCCTGTTAAAGATTTCTTAAATGTTTAACATCATCAAATAGTTTTAATGCCAAACCAGCCTGGGTTCATGTGAAAACGTAATGAACATGAAAATAATTGTGACTCTCTGTCTTTCTTCTCTCTGGAGTCGACGAAGTTCTGTCCGCCAGAAGAACCTTAAAGACATTTTAAAATAATGAGTAACTGATGTTTTTAGGGGAGAAAAGCAAAGAACGATCTGTTTTATTTTATTTTATTTATTTTTTTACCGTGTCCTGTCCGGCAGAGTAGAGCTCAGGATTGTTGTCTGACTGCCAAGAAGAAGCACAACCGATTTACTTTCACAAGTGGAGCATTACAGCTAATGCTTTAAAGCTCTGCTTGATATTTATAAAAGAAACTTTATTATAAACTTCTTTGGGAATATTTCAATTGTTACAAACACGGAGACTGAAATGAAATGGAAAACAGAAGATTGAAAAAGAGAGAGATGGGGGAAAAGGAGGAAAGAGTGAAGGAGAGAAAGAAGGATGAAGAGTATAAAAGATTACACCCTGCTTGCTTCTACACCTGCAGCTGTTTTTTTTTTTAACAAAATAGTACACGATAATTCTGAATGTAAAATGTACTTAGTGAGAGGTGCAGCCCAACATAGAACATCTGTGTATCTGTCAACACCTGAAGCTTAACAGAACGATCTGTTTTAAACGTCGGGGTCCATTGGGTACCACTTGATCCCGGTTTCTCGTTCCAGATCATGTTTGAGACGTTCAGCGCTCCTGCCATGTATGTGGCCATTCAGGCTGTCCTGTCTCTGTACGCCTCAGGTCGCACCACAGGTCAGTCAAGACACGTTGTTTGACCCTTAGTGAACATTAATGGAACTGCAGTGAAGTTTCAGTGGAACGATGGTCTGGAGGTCTGAATCTGGAACCAGGAAGGTTCTCCAACATTTATTTATAGGACTCTGATGTTTCCTTGCAGGTATTGTGCTGGACTCTGGTGACGGCGTCTCTCACACGGTGCCGATCTACGAGGGTTACGGTCTTCCTCATGGTATCCTCCGTCTGAATCTGGCTGGTAGAGATCTGACAGACTACCTGACCAAGATCCTCACAGAGAGAGGTCACCATTTCAACACAACAGGTGAGACACAAACTGAGTGTCCGGAAAGATTATTTCCTGAACTTCATGTGTTGACGGTGGGACGCCCTGACTCTGAACTTCAGCCGAGAAGGAAATTGTTCGAGACATGAAGGAGAAGCTCTGCTACGTGGCTTTGGACTATGACCGGGAGTTGGAGATGGCAGAGAAGTCTTCTGCTCAGGAGAGGGAATACGAGCTTCCTGATGGACAAGTCATCACCATCGGAGACGAACGGTTCCGCTGTCCCGAGGTCCTCTTCCAGCCTGCATTCGTCGGTTTGTGATGATCTCTGGACACTTTTCTTGATAAACTGATCAGAATGTAGTTTTCACAGTTTATACATTTTATTGAGAACTGCAGCAATAACTGTGCAATATTTCCTACTTAGATCTTTCTGAAATATCTGTCTGCTCTCCTAAACCTGGACATGTGTTTGCCTGAAACAACCCTGTTGGCAGCTAATGAACTCTGATGTTTCAGGGATGGAGGCACAAGGGATCGATGAGACCACCTTCAACAGCATCAGGAAGTGTGACGTGGACATCCGTTGTTCCCTGTATGCAAACATCGTGCTGTCTGGAGGAACCACCATGTTCCCTGGCATCGCAGACCGCATGCAGAAGGAGATGACTGCCATGGCTTCAAAAAGCATGAAAATCAAGGTACACAACTTATTTATCTCTTTGTTTTATGCAGATCAGCAAATCAATATTATATTTAATCCTGCTTCATGTCAGAATGTCTCCTTACTTTCCTTATGTTCCTTTTTCGTGTTTCCTTTTTATGATATTTAATCTAGAAAATAATGTGCAACCATCCCATGTAAGATCAAACCATGTTGGGTTAAATGTCCAACATTCTTGTGAATTAATGTCTTGGAGATCATGCATCACTTGTTTTCCAGGTTATCGCTCCACCGGAGAGGAAGTACTCCGTCTGGATCGGCGGCTCCATCCTGGGCTCCCTCTCAACCTTCCAGCAGTTGTGGATCAGCAAGCAGGAGTACGATGAGTCTGGACCTGGCATCGTCCACCGCAAATGTTTCTAGGCAGCTCGGTTTCCTGAGTCCAGACAGCAGACATGATTTCATCTGCAGAACTAAACGACCACAGCTCAGCTTCACCCTTAATTTAAGACACTAAACTGTGAAACGGCTGTTGTTGAACCCTGTGACCCCAATAAAATGTTTGATTCATAGAACAACCTCTTCCTTTGAGCTCTTGGTTAGTTTCATGAATGAATTTATTCTACATGTTTGCTATTATCTGGTTAAAGGGGAGATTCAAACAATTTAAAACTGTAATGATGTTTTAAACTTCATCAGAACCGGGTGAAGACGGCCAACATGGCAACTAAGGAAGACGATAATCAGGTTTAAAAATGGCTGAAAAGTTTATTACAATAAAAACTAAATGAAAATCAACTAAATCCCAGAAACAAAAAGTTGTAAAAAAAAAAAAATATCCAAATTCCAGCTAAGAAATATGAAACAACTAAAACCCAGATCAAAGATTAGACTTTAGGGCTCGGCCCACTTCCTGAGGTCTCGACTGCTGCTGCTCTTCTTCTGCTGCTGGATTTCTTTCAGCGCTTCCTACAGACCCTCCTTGATCCTGGTTCTGGGCCTGGTTCTGAGGTCTCAATTCTCTTATGCTGGTCGTCATCCGCGCCTTCGCGGAGGAGGGCTCCTCTCCCCCTCTGCTGTGTACTTTAAAAACCTAGAGCTGCGTTCTGATTGGTTGTTCCATCCAGACAGGTGTGGCTCATTTTTAAATTATGGTGAAGCAACAATAAAAATCATACAACTAAAATAATGCTAAAAACAATCAAACAAATACAGAAAAAACATCCATTATTCCTCCTAACAGATTCTCTACTCAGCAGTGAGATTATCCTTAATGAAAACTAACGAAATAACCAAACCTAGAAGTAAAAAAAACATTTTCATTAACTGAGATAAAAAATAAAAATGAGACTTTGCAAAAAGACGAAAACTAACTGAATTTATAGAGATAATGTTCTAAGGTTTCGTTTGTGTCTCATGCATAAATATGAAGTCTCGGGTTGCTGTTGTTTTCTTGCTCCTCCAGAGTCACCTTGGATGTCTTGGTTGCTTCTCTGATTAATATCTCTGCCCAGCCTGTCTGTCGAGGTGGACCTCCATGTCTTGGTAGGTCTGCAGGTGACCCGTCCTCTCTCCATGTTCAGATGAACAGAACTCTGAGATGTCCAAAGCTTGGGATGTTGCTGTAGAACCTCACCCTGCTTTAAACGGAAACACTTTCTCCTCCTTGACCTCTCTGTTGGGTTCCTTGATCTTCAGGGTGCTGTTTGTCTGTCTAGATAACGTTTGTGTTTTGTATGCTGAGAATGAACTAGGCTTCTTCATATTCTCTTAGTTTTTAGTTCAAGCTATAAGTTGAGAAGCTTCATAGCAAACCACATGTTTCTGGATGGAGGAGGTGCTAAGAGTTCTTCCAGTAAGTCTGGTTTGGTAGATAAAAGAGTAAATCATTATTCAAAAATCAGCAGTTCTACATTTTATCTCCAATCTGGTCCAGATAAACTGCTGCCCCAGATAATAACAGTAACCATAATAATATTTACACAGATGTTGTAACATTTTACTGATAGTGGAATATTAGTGGAAGGAGGCCTGCTGTTAATCACACCTGAAGCCTCACTAATATTTAATATTCCACTGAACTTCTACAGCATCTTCTGTCCTCACTCCATCATGAGTTCTTCCAGAGCCACCTCCAGCTGATGACGAAGATGTTTTGTGAGGCTCCAACCTTCAAGCGTCTCCTTCTGGTTGCATCAGTGCATGAATGCAGGACTGACCTGAAACTCATAAATACTCTGAGTTGAATAAAAACAGTTGAAACATTCAGGTTTAGATTTATTCATTACTCTCTGCAGCTTTTAAAGAATAAATGAGTCCTCTGACCTCCTGTGCATGAGATGAATAACTAGAATTATAACTACTTATGCTTCAGTCTGCTATATAAACTCTGATTTAATGGCTAAAGTCATTAAAATTTCAGAACTAAGAAAACTTTTATTAACTTGTTGATTAAACGTTCTGACCACTTAGTTAAGATGCATCTATTAGCCGTGAATTTGTTGAAATCTGCAGATAGTAATTCTGTCTACAAGCAATATTTGTTTAAACTGCCTAACAGTGTAGAGTCCATGAGCAGATACTCAGAATATAAGCAGGCGATGGGTCCAGAAACAAGGGTTCACGTGTGTGGCTCGGGTCCGGTTCAGGTAGGAGGCCCAAAGATCGGCCCGAAAAGGCACAGAAGGTGAAGTCCATGAAGAGTCTATGGAGGTCACAGAGGTGGGTAAATGGGTTTGGTGGGGGTCACCCGAGGATAACTGGATCCAACAAGGATTCCTGGAAGGTCCCTTCAACTTTGGTTTGAGATAGATAAGTTCTACTGGTGTCACCGGACCTTTCAGTAACTGTCAGCTGGCAACACCAACACTGCTGTGAAGGAGAAAGTCTCCAGGGCTGTGAGTTCAGGTTAGTAATTATTTCTGCTCTTTAATGTCTGCATATGTTTGTATAAAAATCAGTAACCAGCAGATCTGCTCTGTGAATATCGTGTTCTATAATTTTCAGAGATTAATTTTCTAATTGCTGATACTGGCCACCATTACAAAATGTTTCTTTACCAATTAGAGAATTATGACTAGTTTAGGTGAAATGTTAATGTTGGTAAGAAAATAAAGTTGCACTGTTGAGGCAGACAGAACAGTGAATCTAGAGATGCATGTTTGTGTTAAATGCATGCATTTATCACAAACTAAGGTTAGAAATCAAGGTGTGAAATATAAAATGTGAAGTCAGTGAAATCAGAGATGTGAATGAGTGGAGGATGAATATGAAAGTGTTGTATTTCACAATAATATATGAAGCAGAAGGCAGCAGCATACCTGAGGAAGAGAGCAGAGACACCTCAGATGAAGGTCTGGGTTTAGAACCTTACCAGGTGTTCAGGTGTCCCACATCAGTAATCAGTGCTGGATGTGATTATACCCAAACTAACCACAAGGGGGGGATATAACATTGATGTTGTATTGAGTCAGATGCTGATGAGTTTTTAAAAGAGGTTTAAATGATTCTGAGACCTGAGCAGATATGTGGAGGGAAGCTGTGAAGGTTCAATCACCTCTAGCTTTTAATTATGATCTCGGGACGTTGAGGAGAAACTGGCTGGTTGACCAGAGTTCTGTTAAAGGTCTGTGGTTCTGATTCTGAAGGAGAAATTTCTACCTTTTATTTTGATTTCGTTTTCTTTAAAGGCTTCGTAGATTTGAGGCTTTTCTCAGAGACGTTAGTCAAGTATAGAGGCCTCTTTCTAAAATGTTTGCAGATTAATGAGGAACAGAAATGACTTCACGTCTGTGGCCAGTTCTCTGTTAGGAAGTAAAACTGACACACTATTCATAAAACATAACAGAATCACTGGCAGAAATATGTGTAAACGTTTCCATCTGAACATCTGCAGTGTTTTAGGTTCTGATCATTTCTGAACATCTATTTATTGCATCTCACCCTATGTTAATTGCTGCATATTTACGTTGTTCTAATTAAAGTCCAGCTTTTAGTATTTTATAGGATTAAGTGTGAGTTTCACTGCAATAAACCGTCACAAAGAGTTTAATATCAGAACAGAGCCTTTTTTTATCCATGTGTTGAAAATATTTGATGGCTTCTGCTTGGCTGGAGATTTTTCTGTTTTACAGGAGAAGACCAGGAAAATCATCGAGCTCACCAATAAAACCAACCCAGAATGAAACAAACCTACAAATAAACACTTAAACCGACAAGAAGCCACTGAGCAACAAACCAACCAATCAATAATCAATCAGTTATGCAACCCAACCAACAACTAAGCTACTTCCTGTCCAAAAAATGCCGAATATGTTTATTAAAATCATTTTCTTTAACTGGACACAGATAAACCATCAGCTGGAAACCAGCAGGAGGGAACCTGTTAAAAATTATATTCAATAAACCTGCATTCTGATGAGGCTCGTTGGTCAGATTAAAAGCACTTTTAGAAAATGAATTTTACACAGGTATTAAACACACTTCTTATTAAGCATCTATGTCTGCATAAAATGTTATTTTATTGGTCTGATGTAATATTCTAATCCCAAATGTTGAGTTTTTATTGGCTGGAAAATCATAATTAACAGAAATAAAGGCTTGAAAACACCAGTCTGGTTGTAATTAATCTATATAATGGGTGAACTGACTTACTGCAATCAATATTTATTAATATCCTAATTTATTGAATGAGTCTGTAGCTAAAGCTGCATGAAAACATCCAGAACTTGCTCCGGTTTCTTAGTTCATGGTTCTATTGGGACAATAAAGACGTCATCTTCTGAGCTGTTCGCTGCTCCTTCCAGCAGGTCTTCATCTTCCTCACGACTGGATGATGATCATCTAAGCCTGTCTCTTTAGAGCTGTTACTCCACATGTTTCCATCGCATAAGCTCAATTAAATAGGTTCAGAACCAGGTTCAGAACCAGGTTCAGCCACAACAGAACCAAGTGTTAGCATCTGCTGTTACAGCTCCACCTGCTGGACATGAAGACATCCAACTACTGTTTCAGGAAGCCAGTTCATTTGTTGAAACCAGGGTTGATTCTGATATTCACCATGCTACACAGGAAGAACCGTAGAACAGCAGCCGACCGGGTCACATGGAGAGGTCAGAAGGTGCCAACCAGCCAGTGTGGAGACAGTAATTTATATGATGTGTTAACCTCAATGTAGAGTAGATGGAGAACAATCAAGTAGTTCCAGATGGAGATGTTCTATTCAGGTTCTAATAGAGCCTAAAATCCATCAGAGGGGCTTGATTTCAGATAGAAAATCCCTTATGACCCAATAAACACTCTGATGGTCTAATTATTAAGCCTTATTGACGGGATATTAACCTTTAAAAGGCTGAGAAATTATTATTATTAAAATGTGGCTATCTGACAGTTTGAAACTACATGTGCATAGCTAAAGAAAAGAGTCAACATGGAAATAGATTTGCTCCTGGAGATCACAGCGAAACAGAACTTTAACCAGAATACACCTGCTTACCTAAAGCATGTTACTAGATGTAGATAAAACCTGAATACATATAAATAAAAATAAAGCACAAAATAAGTACAAATAAAACTAAAACATCAGTAAAGCAACAGTAATACGAGTAGAGCTGCTTTCACCGTGTTGTTGCTGATTTTAATCTGATTATCACAGGATTTTTCTTCTCTGGGTCTCAGAAACTTCAGACATAATTTAAAGGAACTCCAGTCACAATAAATAGGATGTGTAGTCCTAAAACCAGCCAGCAGGTGGCGGTTCGATTTGGGTCTGCACTTTTACCTGAACCAAGAATCTATAAAAGGATCCAAAAACAGGAGAACCAGGAACCAGAACTCAATGTGGTGCAGTTTTCAGGTCGGTTCCTCACAGTGTTTGATGGACGCTGGCTTTGTCTCGGTAGGAGGCCAATTCCTAAACTCTTCATCACCATCTGCTCCCTCATCCTGCTTCTCCACAGTTTCCCATGTGATGTTCAGCAGTCCTGGATAAGAAGGTCAGAGCCAGATTAGAGGTGGGAAGAGTAGTTGTCTCGCAGTCTGAAGGTTGTGGGTTCTATTCCAGCTTCCTCCTGCCTGCCCCTGGGCACGGCACTTATCTTCATGTTGCCTATCGATCTGTGTATCAGTGTATGAATGTAGGTGTGATTGGGTGAATATGGCTCTAGTGTCTGAGTGGTCGGTATGGCTGAATAAGTTCAGCCCATTTCCAGATGGATCGGTCCAGCTTGATCCACCACATCAACAAGAAAATTATAACTAGTGTCAGGATTGTTCTGATCCATATGTTTATGAATAAATGTCATTTCCTCAGGTACTCAGCGTGTTCCTAATGCTAGACAACAACAGAGTCAGTTACTGAAGGACCTCTGGAGGAATAGAAGCGCAGGCTTCACTCAGGACTCCAAAAACATCGCTGTACTTCAGAAACCTTATCAACTCCCAAGACAACACGGATTCCTGGAGCTTTGAATTCATGTTGAATATTTCTCCTGCAGGAAGCAGGTAAAACGTCCTGATTGGTGGTAAAATATCTCCTCATCCTTCTGCACGTGATTTCATTTAATCCATCACTTCACTGTCACAGACCTTTTCTTTCCATCATGACACAAACCTCTCCAGTGTTATAATACCAGACTGAATCAGCATCATTTCCACACATCTGAAAGCTAGCTGCTGCATTAGATACTGTGTGTGGAGATGGGTCGGTCCACCCTGTGGTTCCATTTTCCCACTTTTAGCTCAAAGATTGGTGGGATAACGTTGTTCCAGGTATCACTCATCTTCTCCATGATCTTCAGTGATGGAGGTAAACATCAGCCCAGGAAGCTTCTCTGGGACCTAACGGACCACATTCAGCAGGAGGTGAGATTAAAGATGGTCTGTGGTGTTGATTAAAGCTTCAGATGATCCAGTGGGTCGGGCAGTGGTGAGACATTACTTAACCTCATAACTGCTTACTGACAGAGCGCTGGGAAAGTATTTACCTCCTAACAAATTTCTTCTCTTTTGTCAGACTTTAAAATCTAAAATCATAAAACAAATTTTAATATTAAAAAAAGATGGTTTGAGTGAAACTAAAAAGCAGTTTTATAATTTTACTTCCTAAGGGAACAAAGCTAACCAACCAACCTGTTGAATAGTTTTAATTCGGACACACTGCAGGGTTTCCCAGCATGAACTTGGATTTCAGTTCAGACTTTGACTAGGTCACTCCAAAATCATAATCTTACTTTGCTTTGCTGGTGGGATATGCCTCATCTTCCTGCTGTGAAACCAAATTAAAATTGAGTTTAATCTCGTAAACTGATAGCTGGACTTTCTCCATCAGGAGAGCAGAATTCATGGTTCTATTAATTGTGGAAAGTTGTCCAGATCCTGGAGCAGCACATTATCCCCAGACCATCATACTGCCACCACCCTGTTTGACTGTTGGTGTGACTTTCTTTTTCAGAAATGCTGTGTTACTTCAGATGTGACAGGATGCAGACCTTCCAGAAAGTTCCTCTTTGGCCTCATCAATCCACAGAATATTTCTCCATCAGTCTGGATTGGACCCAGAAGCTGTCCAGCACAGCCCAGAAGTTCCTAAATACCAAAGCTTTGCAGAAACTTTTCAATAAAAGTTGCAAATTATGGATTGTTTAAACTTCATAAATACCTCAATGAAATAATTTATAGAAATTGTTGAATGTTTCTTTCTGTTTAATACATTTTTTTTACCTTTTAATGATGAAAGTAATTTTAACACGTATTCAGATCTCATATTTTATCACAGTACTTTTTTATACTAGAGGCAGTAGTATTAGAAACCCAGTAGAAACACTGTATATGTTACAGTTATACATAAATACACATTCTTTTAATTTTAGCTCTGAATGAAAAGTATTTCCACCAACATGGAAACTTCTGGAGTCATTTAGAATGTCATGATTTGGGGGTGTTTTGATTTTTGTTTGGGTTTCAGTTATTCTTATTTCCAGTTTACATTTTTGGATCTTACTGCTGTTTTCCTGGCTGTGCTTTAGTTTCTTAGTATTGTTCAAGTTCTTTACGTGACGTTTTCCCAATTAGTTTTGTATCTTTGGATTTCTGTTTTGCCCAGCTACGTTTTGGTTCTCCATGCCTCTGTCAACCATAGCAATCAGCTTCATTCGGTCCACCTGCATCATGTGATCAGTCTTCTCAGTTCATATAGGCACAGTCGTTCTGTTTACTCCTCGCGGAAACATTCACTCTGGTCATGCCAAGCCTGTCTTGCCTGTTTTTGCCACCAGCTGCTGGAGAGAGTTTCATTTATTAAATCTTTGTTTGTGATGCTTCCTGCTCGTCTGCATTCTGGGGTCCTCCACCACACCAGCCTTGACACTGAACCTAAAATAACTTCAGTTTGTCTACTTTTCTTGGTGTTTCTGCAATATTTTTATTACACAGCAACATAATCTTCAAATAAAAAATATTTGGATGTTTTATTGGAAGGTAATTTACTGATGGTTTTCTCTTATAATAAACCAGTTTTTAGAAACGTTTTACCTGTTTTCTGTCTTTGTTGTTGCTCATTGACATAAAAAATCAGCTTGTAGACACAGAACCAGCATTTAATGTCTGTGGGTCAACAGGTCTTCACTTACAGACAGC